>NC_138876.1:3322500-3507500 GCF_965194805.1 Balaenoptera borealis
GTGTCATAGGCACACACCTGTCCAGCGGGGGGGCGGGGCAGAGGGAGATTCAGATGCAGGCGTGTGAGGCTCCAATCCACGCGCCCTCCTCTCTTACGTGTTCCCACATCTCTGATGGCCTGATCCTCAGGCTGAGCTCTGAGCTCTGCTTTCCAGATGGAAGAGTCCTCGTCTTCGCATTTGAGCTGGTGCTCATATGTCACAACCCCAGACTTCCAAAGCTAGATTAATTCATTTTCTCACTTGCCCAGCCAGTATTTGTTTTTATAGAGTGTCTGCCTCTTATATCTTTCCTCAGTTTCAGCACCTTCAAGGTGCAGACACATGACCGGGCTTTGCCTTAACAAGGGTTTCAGGGTCCTGAGAGTGTGTGATATTCGTTGGCGTGCACTTTCTCTACTCTGTGCCCTTACAGGGGTGAATTGCCCTAATCCTCACAATTGCCCCAAACGGGTAGCTACTGTTCTTAGGCTTATTTTACAGTGAGGCAATTGATGCATAAGGAAATTAGCTAGAATGCCTAAGGTCTGCTGTGTGGTATTTGGAGGACCTGGGACTTGGACCCTGGCCATCTGGCTCTGGAGTCCATGCTCTCGTCTGCCGCTGGCCTCGATTACCTTCTGTTGCCTGAGTGCACGCGTTGACGGTTGATCTTGTTGCCCTGCACTGTGACAAGGGGCCAAACCCGCCAAAGGTTGCATCAAGGGACATCCGACATCACACTTCTGGTTTGTCTCTGTACCAGGGTTATCTACCAACTTAGATACAGTTGTCATTTCTTTGAAAGGCAAAGATTGGAGGAGATAGAAAATGTTAGATTTAATTTATTCAGTTTCTTCTTCATTTTATCGCCAGCTCATTACTTTGCTGCTCAGCCCAAAGAAAATGCATTAGAAATTTGCCATTGTCAGTGTCAGAGTAGATTGAGCCTTGGCCTGGGAAAGGTGCTCTCCTGGGGGTTTCATCCTGATGGGATGGACCCTCAGACTCTGGAGCCGAGGGAGGGCAGGAAATCCGAGAAGTGATGCATTTTCCGAACGCTGCCAGCGCTCCTTTTTCTCACTTTGCCGTTCTCTGCCTGCAGTTCCACGTCAGCTCTCACCTGCTGCAGAGCAGACAGTGGGCAGCCGGAGGAGCCTGGGACCAGGAGCCTCGCTGCACTGCAGCTGCAGCTGCAAACGTTAGGAGTATCTGCAAAAGGAAATCTTTTGTTACGTTGTAACTTGGGATCATTATGTCATAAAATCAAAAAGGTTTTTTTTTTTTTTTTTAGTTCAAATGCTGTGATACGGAAGTGCATTTATTTCATGCACATACTTCTCCTTGGGGAAGAAACCGGAACAGCTGGAAAAGAAACTTTGGCTTAAAAAATTATGAAATTAATGTTACCCCGAAGGTAATTATTTGAGTTATGAAAAACAAGGTTATTAAAAACTAGAAATTACAAAGTGGGTCAATGAGGGTGTACATTTAAAGAATTCTGTGAAGATTTGTGGTGGGGATTTAAGAGTTAAGCTCTTGGTGTATTCAATATGTACTTGTATTCAAAATAAAAATTTGCTCTTGATTTCACACAGTTATACATCCAGTCCTGACTTCTGAGCTTCAGTTTCCAAATGAAGGCGGGATGTGTCCTTTGAATGGCCTAGGACCCTCAGTTGAATTAATTCTTTCCCTTGAGGGTGTTACTGTTTTCTTACTCGTGGAGGCTTGAAACTTTTGGAGTCATCCTCTAATTGTCCTCCTTCTCCTATATCCTGTGAATTGCTTGGATGTATTCCATATCCGTTCTAATGCTTGAGCTTTTCTCCCATGGGATTCCTCCTCCCCCTTCCGCCATCCCTGTCCTGGTTCAGACTTCCCTCCCTCCTTCCTTCCTTCCTTCCTTCCTTCCTTCCTTCCTTCCTTCCTTCCTTCCTTCCTTCCTCCCTCCCTCCCTCCCTCCCTTCCTTCTTTTTAATTTCTAATGTTCATTTGTTTATTTCTTTTACATCTCTTATTGTTTGGCCTGTACTGTTTTTTGTTTTGTTTTAGAAAAATAGTTTTAATTGCAGAAAAGTTTTTTAATATTCATTTTTATTTATTTATTTATTTATGGCTGTGTTGGGTCTTCGTTTCTGTGCGAGGGCTTTCTCCATTTGTGGCAAGCGGGAGCCACTCTTCATCGCGGTGCGTGGGCCTCTCACTATCGCGGCCTCTCTTGTTGCGGAGCACAGGTTCCAGACGCGCAGGCTCAGTAGTTGTGGCTCACTGGCCTAGTCGCTCCGCGGCATGTGGGATCCTCCCAGACCAGGGCTCGAACCCGTGTCCCCTGCATTGGCAGGCAGACCCTCAACCACTGCACCACCAGGGAAGCCCTGCAGAAAAGTTTTTACATAAAAATAAAATAAGCCTCAGACAGAATAATGGCCATAGACGCAAAAATGCTGCCTAGTGAGTAGGTTAGATTTTTTTTTTAAACATCTTTATTAAAGTATAATTGCTTTACAATGGTGTGTTAGTTTCTGCTGTATCACGAAGTGAATCAGCTATACGTATACATATATCCCCATATCCCCTCCCTCTTGGGTCTCCCTCTCTCCCTCCCTATCCCACCCCTCTAGGTGGTTGAGTAGGTTAGATTTTAAGGAGAAAATCATTCGATTCATGCCAAAGGCTACAGAAGTATCTTAAATAAAAATTTAATTAATAGAAATTTTACGAACTTTATCTCCTTGAAAACAGCTCACTTTTCCAAGCTGATTTCAGTAATACCCTCAGTGGTCTAAGATTTGCAAGGTATACTGGGCTAAACTGAGTTGATTCAGACTCATTCTGAATGGGTCCTTTTCTAAAATAGTATTTATTTACCCAAGTCTGCTTTTCTTTTTTCTTTAACATCTTTATTGGAGTATAATTGCTTTACAGTGTTGTGTTAGTTTCTGCTGTATAATAAAGTGAATCAGCTATATGCATACGTATATCCCCATATCCCCTCCCTCCCTCTTGCATCTCCCTCCCACCCTCCTTATCCCACCCCTCTAGGTGGTCATAAAGCACCGAGCTGATCTCCCTGTGCTATGCGGCTACTTCCCACTAGCTATCTGTTTTACATTTGGTAGTGTATATATGTCAATGACACTGTCTCACTTCGTCCCAGCTTACCCTTCCCCCTCCCCGTGTCTTCAAGTCCATTCTCTACGTCTGCGTCTTTATTCCTGTCCTGCCCTTAGGTTCATCAGAACCATTTTTTTTTTTTAGATTCCATATATATGTGTTAGCATGCGGTATTTGTTTTTCTCTTTCTGACTTAACCTCACTCTGTATGACACACTCTAGGTCCATCCACCTCACTACAAATAACTCAATTTCGTTTCTTTTTATGGCTGAGTAATATTCCATTGTATATATGTGCCACATCTTCTTTATCCATTCATCTGTCAATGGACATTTAGGTTGCTTCCGTGTCCTGGCTATTGTAAATAGTGCTGCAATGAACATTGTGATACATGACTCTTTTTGAATTATGTTTTTTTCTCAGGGTATATGCCCAGTAGTGGGATTGCTGGGTCATATGGTAGTTCTATCTTTAGTTTTTTAAGGAACCTCCGTACTGTTCTCCATAGTGGCTGTATCAATTTACATCCCACCGACAGTGCAAGAGGGTTCCCTTTTCTCCACACCCTCTCCAGCATTTATTGTTTGTAGATTTTTTGATAATGGCCATTCTGACTGGTGTGAGGTGCTACCTCATTGTAGTTTTGATTTGCATTTCTCTAATGATTAGTGATGTTGAGCATCCTTTCATGTGTTTGCTGGCAATCTGTATATCTTCTTTGGAGAAATGTCTATTTAGGTCTTCTGCCCATTTTTGGATCGGGTTGTTTGTTTTTTTTGATACTGAGCTGCATGAGCTGCTTGTATATTTTGGAGATTAATCCTTTGTCAGTTGCTTCTTTTGCAAATATTTTCTCCCATTCTAAGGATTATCTTTTCATCTTCTTTATGGTTTCCTTTGCTGTGCAAAAGCTTTTAAGTTTCATTAGGTCCCATTTGTCTACTTTTGTTTTTATTTCCATTTCTCTAGGAGGTGGGTCAAAAAGGATCTTTCTGTGATTTATGTCATAGAGTGTTCTGCCTATGTTTTCCTCTAAGAGTTTTATAGTGTCTGGCCTTCCATTTAGGTCTTTAATCCATTTTGAGTTTATTTTTGTGTATGGTGTTAGGAAGTGTTCTAATTTCATTCTTTTACATGTAGCTTTCTAGTTTTCCCAGCACCACTTACTGAAGAGGCTATCTTTTCTCCATTGTATATTTTTGCCTCCTTTATCGAAGATAAGGTGACCATACGTGCGTGGGCTTATCTCTGGGCTTTCTATCCTGTTCCATTGATCTATATTTCTGTTTTTCTGCCAGTACCATACAGTTTTGATTACTGTAGCTTTGTAGTGCAGTCTGAAGTCCAGGAGCCTGATTCCTTCAGCTCCCTTTTTCTTTCTCAAGATTGCTTTGGCTATTTGCGGTCTTTTGTGTTTCCATACAAATTGTGAAATTTTTTGTTCTAGTTCTGTGAAAAATGCCAGTGGTAGTTTGATAGGGATTGCACTAAATCTGTAGATTGCTTTGGGTAGTATAGTCATTTTCACAATGTTGATTCTTCCAATCCAAGAACATGGTATATCGCTCCATCTGTTTGTATCATGTTTAATTTCTTTCATCAGTGTCTTATAGTTTTCAACATACAGGTCTTTTGTCTCCTTAGGTAGGTTTATTCCTAGGTATTTTATTCTTTTTGTTGCAGTGGTAAATGGGAATGTTTCCTTAATTTCTCTTTCAGATTATTCATCATTAGTGTATAGGAATGCAAGAGATTTCTGTGCATTAATTCTGTATCCTGGAACTCTACCAAATTCATTGATTAGCTCTAGCAGTTTTCTGGTAGCATCTTTAGGATTCCCTATGTATAGTATCATGTCATCTGCAAACAGTGACAGCTTTACTTCTTCTTTTCCGATTTGGATTCCTTTTATTTCTTTTTCTTCTCTGACTGCTGTGGCTTAAACTTCCAAAACTATGTTGAATAACAGTGGTGAGAGTGGGCAACCTTGTCTTGTTCCTGATCTCAGAGAAAATGGTTTCAGTTTTTCACCATTGAGAACAATGTTGGCTGTGGGTTTGTCATATATGGCCTCTATTAAGTTGAGGTAAGTTCTCTCTATGCCTACTTTCTGGAGAGTTTTTATCATAAATGGGTGTTGAATTTTGTCAGAAGCTTTCTCTGCATCTATTGAGATGATCATATGGTTTTTATCCTTCAGTTGTTAACATGGTGTATCACATTGATTGATTTGCATATATTGAAGAATCCTTGCATTCCTGGGATAAACCCCACTTGATCATGGTGTATGATCCTTTTAATGTGCTGTTGGATTCTGTTTGCTAGTATTTTGTGGAGGAGTTTTGCATCTATGTTCATCAGAGTTGTTGGCCTGTAGTTTTCTTTTTTTGTGACATCTTTGTCTGGTTTTGGTATCAGGGTGATGGTGGCTTTGTAGAATGAGTTTGGGCGTGTTTCTCTCTCTGCTATATTTTGGAATGGTTTTAGAAGGATAGTATTAGCTCTTCCCTAAATGTTTGATAGAATTCGCCTGTGAAGCCGTCTGGTCCTGGGCTTTTGTTTGTTGGAAGATTTTTAATCAATTTCAATTTCAGTGTTTGTGATTGGTCTGTTTATATTTTCTGTTTCTTCCTGGTTCAGTCTCGGAAGGTTGTGCTTTTCTAAGAATGTGTCCATTTCTTCCAGGTTGTCCATTTTATTGGCATGTAGTTGCTTGTAGTAATCTCTCATGATCCTTTGTATTTCTGCAGTGTCAGTTGTTACTTCTCCTTTTTCATTTCTTTTTTTTTTTTTTTTTTTCCTTTTTCATTTCTAATTCTGTTGATTTGAGTCTTCTCCCTTTTTTTCTTGATGAGTCTGGCTAATGGTTTATCAATTTTGTTTATCTGCTCTAAGAATGAGCTTTTAGTTTTATTGATCTTTGCTATTGTTTCCTTCATTTCTTTTTCATTTCTTTCTGATCTGATCTTTATGATTTCTTTCCTTCTGCTAACTTTGGGTTTTTTTGGTTCTTCTTTCTCTAATTGCTTTAGGTGTAAGGTTAGGTTGTTTATTTGAGATGCTTCTTGTTTCTTGAGGCAGGATTGTGTTGCTATAAACTTCCCTCTTAGAACTGCTTTTGCTGCATCCCATAGGTTTTGGGTCGTCATATTTTCATTGTCATTTGTTTCTAGGTATTTTTTGATTTCCTCTTTGATTTCTTCAGTGATCTCTTGGTTATTTAGTAGTGTATTGTTTAGCCTCCATGTGTTTGTATTTTTTTACAGTTTTTTTTCCCGTAATTGGTATCTAATCTCATAGTCTTCTGGTTGGAAAAGATACTTGATATGATTTCAATTTTCTTAAATTTACCAAGGCTTGATTTATGACCCAAGATATGGTCTATCCTGGAGAATATTCCATGAGCACTTGAGAAGAAAGTGTAATCTGCTGTTTTTGGATGGAATGTCCTATAAATATCAATTAAGTCCATCTTGTTTAATGTGTCTTTTAAAGCTTGTGTTTCCTTATATATTTTCAGTTTGGATGATCTGTCCATTGGTGAAAGTGGGGTGTTAAAGTCTCCTACTATGATTGTGTTACTGTTGCTTTCCCCTTTTATGGCTGTTAGCATTTGCCTTATGTATTGAGGTGCTTTTATGTTGGGTGCATAAATATTTACAAGTGTTATATCTTCTTCTTGGATTGATCCCTTGATCATTATGTTAGTGTCCTTCTTTGTCTCTTGTAATAGTCTTTATGTTAAAGTCTATTTTGTCTGATATGAGAATTGCTACTCCAGCTTTCTTTTGATTTCCATTTGCATGGAATATCTTTTTCCATTCCCTCACTTTCAGTCTGTATGTGTCCCTAGGTCTGAAGTGGGTCTCTTGTAGACAGCATATATATGGGTCTTGTTTTTGTATCCCTTCAGCCAGTGTATATCTTTTGGCTAGAACATTTAATCCATTTACCTTTAAGGTAGTTATTTATATGTATGTTCCCATTACCATTTTCTTAATTGTTTTGGGTTTGTTATTGTAGGTCTTTTCGTTCCCTTGTGTTTCCTGCCTAGAGAAGTTCCTTTAGCATTTGTTGTAAAGCTGGTTTGGTGGTGCTGAGTTCTCTTAGCTTTTGCTTGTCTGTAAAGGTTTTAATTTCTCCGTTGAATCTGAATGAGATCCTTGCTGGGTAGAGTCATCTTGGTTGTAGATTTTTCGCTTTCATCACTTTAAATATGTCCTTCCACTCCCTTCTGGCTTGCAGAGTTTCTGCTGAAAAATCAGCTGTTAACCTTATGTGGATTCCGTTGTATGTTATTTGTTGCTTTTCCCTTGCTGCTTTTAATTAATTTTTTTTGTTTAATTTTTAATAGTTTTATTAATATGTGTTTTGGTGTGTTTCTCTTTGGGTTTATCCTGTATGGTACTCTCTTTGTTTCCTGGACTTGACTATTTCTTTTCCCATGCTAGGGAAGTTTTTGACTATAATCTCTTCATATATTTTCTCAGACCCTTTCTTTTTCTCTTCTTCTTCTGGGACCCCTATAATTCGAATGTTGGTGCGTTTAATGTTGTCCCAGAGGTCTCTGAGACTGTCCTCAATTCTTTTCATCCTTTTTTCTTTATTATGCTCTCTGGTAGTTATTTCCATCATTTTATTCTTCAACTCATTTATCCATTCTTCTGCCTCATTTATTCTGTTTTTGATTCCTTCTAGAGTATTTTTGATTTCAGTAATTGTGTTGTTCATCATTGTTTGTTTGCTCTTTAGTTCTTCTAGATCCTTGTTAAATGTTTCTTGTATTTTCTCCATTCTGTTTCCGAGATTTTGTATAATCTTCACTATCATTTCTGTGAATTCTTTTTCAGGTAGGTTGCCTATTTCATCTTCATTTATTTGGTTTTGTAGGTTTTTGCCTTGCTCCTTTGTCTGTAATATATTTTTTTGTCATTTCATTTTTTTTTTTTTTTGGATGGGTGGTGCTGTATTCCTGTTGTACTGGTTTTTTCCCTGAGACGTCCAGTGCTGGAGTTTGCAGGCATTTGGATAGATCTGGGTCTTGGTGCTGAGATGAGGTCCTCTGGGCGGCCTCACTCCAGTTGCTATTCCCTGGGGTCTGAATTTCCCTGTTAGTCCAGCAGTTTGGACTTGGAGCTCCCACCACAGGAGCTCGGGCCTGACCTCTGGCCTGGGAACCAAGATCCCGCAAGCTTGAAGACAATCTGGGCAGTTGAAGTAAGGGCAGGAAATTCCTGTACTGTGTTTTTTAATCAGTATTTTTTAAAGTTGAAGTATAGTTGATATACAGTGTTGTGTTAATTTCTGCTGTGCAGCAAAGTGATTCAGTTATACATATATATGCATTCTTCTTTTAATATTCTTTTCCATTATAGATTATCATAGGATATTGAATGTAGTTCTCTGTGCTCTACAGTAGGACCTTTTTATTTATCCATTCTATATATAAAAGCTAGATTTTCAACACCTATTTCTTGGATTGGTGCAGTAGACTCCTAACATCATGTCCTGTTCCTTCCTTTGCTCCTTTGATCTATTCTTCACACTGGAACCAGAATTATCTCTCTGAAACACAAAGTAAATCACATCCTTCTGCTCCTTAAGAAGCTTGCGGTGACTACCTGTCCTCCGTCTAGTAAATTCTCAACTCCATCTCAAGGATGCTCAGGATTTGATTCAAACCATCTTTTTAGCCTAATTTCATACTTTCTCTATCTACATAATCTGTATTTCGTATATATTGGGACTTTTAAAATCATATGTTTTTTCATGCTGTTCTGTGGTAACTTGCTCTGTCCTTGTACTTTTCCTGTTTCCCATGTTATTAAGAGGGTAATAATTCCTTCCTCTTCAGCTCCTCATTACCTTGCTTAGTTCTCAATTAAGCGGTGTTTCATTATGTCCTGAGATCAATTTTGCCATCTGGTTCCCTCACTAGATTACAGACTCCTTGGGGATCAGACTGTGTCTTACTTACACACCTTTCATCTTTTGTCATTTTGGACAATGCTTTCGCCAAGAAGATAGTCAATAAATGCGGAACTGAATTAACACTACCTTTCCTGAATTTTTTCTTAGTATGTATTTGTTGAGACCCCACCAGTTGTAGAATGAGGCCGAGGAGTTAGGAGATCTTGTTGTCCTTGAAGATGTGGGGATCCAGCTGAGTGCTTTAAGGTAGGGCTTTTCCTTTTGTAGGGCAGATACTTGATATTTGTTAAAGGAATGTTGAGTGAAATACGAAATAGTTTTAGAAGAAAGGGAGCTGGCTGAGCCTGGCAACTGATTAGAAATGAGAGCCTGGTGGGGAAGTGGAAGGCACACTGACCTAGAATAAAACCTTTCTAAGCTTCAGTTCGCTAACCTGTAAAACAGGGAGAGCAGGGGCACCTCTTCCTTTAGGTTTTCAGATGATTTAATGAGATAAGACGTGGAGAGTGCTTCGCACAGTGCCTGGCCTGTAGTAAGTGCTCATTAAATGTCGGTTGCTGCTGCTGCTCTGGTTTCTAAGCGTTGCCAAGGACAGCTGTGGGGCTGGGAAGGGCTGTACATGTCCTTACAGTAAACACCTCTGTCACAGTGGGGAACCTCAAAAGCTCCTTACTCCACTGATGTGGTAGGGTGCTACTTTCTTCACTCCTATGTAATGTTGTTAAATAAGCCCCGATTTTTCTTTAGAAAACTTTCTGAAAACTCAATTTTGAGTAGTTTTGGAATAATTGTTATTATACAAATAATGTATGTTCCTTTTAGAAGTCTTGAAATGTATAAACAGAAAGGAAAAAATTGTTTATAATCCTACATGGGCAAACACACACACTGTTAACGTTTTAGTGTGTTTCTTTTGTTTCATTTTCTGTTTAAAACAAATTGGATTGATTTTTGAAATTTCATTTATTTCAAAAATATTATCTTGAATTCTGATTTTCCATGTGTCATAAGACATTTTTCATATTACTGCAGACTCTTTATAAATGCCGTTTTAAATGATTGCATAAATTTGCATTATGTTTCTGCACCATGGCTTATCCAACCATTACTTCATAATTGGGTGTGCAGATTCTTTCTAATTATTTATTAAGTTTCTATTCTTAAGATCATTTTCTCTTCTGGGAGTTATATTGAGATCTCTAGAGATATTTAAAATTTTTCTAGGTAGCGTTTTAAATATATGGTTAAGTAAAAGCTGATGGCTTAACATCATTGCCTTTCGTTTTGGTAGAGCATGTTTATATACTTGAAAAGAACAAGGGAAAATATTTAGTCTCCTTGTCTACTTGAATGATTGCTTCTCCGGGCCTCCAACCTGTCACTATGTAAATTAAGTGAAAAAGAAGTATAAAGCAACACTGATAGGAAGCAGTTAATGTGGCTCACTGCAGGTTTATCTGATTCAATCAGTCTCCTGTTACGGAGAGGCCTGTTTTCTTGGTACATGACAGGGCTTATTCTGTATCTGCTGGTTTGGCAAGATCATTCATCTTTGTAGTGGTGGCACGTGACTCTTTCAGCCTTTGTAGTTGGACCATTATGCTGCCTGGATGTATTTGCAGAGTGAAGAAAAGCCAAGTTGATTTTTCTTGCTTGTCAGGTGCTTAACTTGCTGGATATCACGTTTCAAGATATCTGTGTTTTCTTCTGTATTTTCACATATTGAGGCAATCTGGGTGGGCAGCACAATGAAATGGAAAAAGCAAAAAGTTTGAGCTCATAGCTCTGAGTATGAATATAATTTAGCAACTTATTACTGGCATGACCCCAGGAGAGTTCACGTGACCATTTCAAGCCTCAAATTCCCTATCTGTAAAATGGGCACAATGATGCCCAAGGAAGTCACTCTGAATGGTGGGAAGAGCACTAGGTGTGAGGACCCTGGACTTGAAATCTCAGCCTGCTCACTGGCAATGTGACCTCAGAAAAGAGATCTGGGGGACTTCCCTGGTGGTCCAGTAGTTAAGACTCTGTGCTCCCAATGCGGGGGGCCTGGGTTCGATCCCTGGTCAGGGAAGTAGATCCCACACACAGCAACTAAGACCCAGCACAGCTAAATAAATAAATAAATAAATAGATAGATAGACAGATAAATAAATAAATCCATCCCATAAAAACAACATCACTATCACAGCAAAAAATTATAATTCTTGGGGCTTCCCTGGTGGCGCAGTGGTTGAGAATCTGCCTGCCGATGCAGGGGACACGGGTTCGAGCCCTGGTCTGGGAAGATCCCACATGCCGTGGAGCAACTAGGCCCGTGAGCCACAACTACTGAGCCTGTGTGTCTGGAGCCTGTGCTCCGCAACAAGAGAGGCCACGATAGTGAGAGGCCCACGCACTGCGCTGAAGAGTGGCCCCTGCTTGCCGCAACTGGAGAAAGCCCTTGCACAGAAACGAAGACCCAACACAGCCAAAAATAAATAAATAAATAAATAATAATTAAAATACCAAGAACCTCCCACATATTACATGTTAAAAAAAATAAATAAATAAAAATAACAATACCAACACTATTAAAAAAATTATTCTTTAATAACTCATTAAAACATTTAAAAAAAAAAAAGAGAGATCTGGGATCTTGGCTAAGTGTTCTCATCCCTACAGTTGGGCTAAGGGTAGCGTGTTGCTTACTGGGTAAGTGGTACTGTTGAGTATGACAATGCAGGGGAAGCCCCTCTGGGGCACCTGGCTTTTATGCTGCTGCCTGTAGGTGCTTTAACTTGCTGCCCAGGGGACCAGCCATCGCCTACTCACTTCCCACCTGATTCTTAGTTTGTTGCTGTTGGGTTACTGCACCCACTAGTTTCTTTTGAAGATGGCAGATGAGCATGTAACTCCCACATGTGGCGATGGGTTTTTAGTTTCATCCTAATTGACCTTTCTATCCTTTTCACCTCCATTTCTCTTCTTTCCAGAAAAACTCATCTTTTGGCTTCTTGAGTCTCATCCTGAACTTCTAGAATTGTTTCTTTTCAAACCCATTTACTAGTTCTTCTTTTCTCACTGCCCTTAACCTCTGTGTTCCCCAGAATGTTGTCCTTAGACCCTCTGTTTTCCTTCCGTCACCTTTACACTTCACCTAGGAAGTGTTATCTTTGCTGATTTTTGTGGTGCTTGGGATTCCATCTTGTTCTGAGTCTACTTTCCTAATCATCGTCCAACAGCTTTTTGGGTCTTTTCATCCTTCTGGGTAGTACCTGCATGCTTCACATTCGACATGTCTAAACCACTGTCTTCAGATCAGATGACCCCTGACTTTTCTCTTATCCTGGGTTTGCATCTTGGTCAATGACCCTGTCCTCCACCTGTCACTCTAGAGCCCTTCCTCTTGGTGACAGGCTTGTCTCCCACATCCTCTGCAATGCCTGTGTCCATTCGGACATCAAATCCTTTTTACTCTAAATCATAAATAATACGTAGAGTTAATTAGATTGTGGCATCCTTGATTGTGTCTAAATATCTCTGTATCTACAGGACCTTTTACCATGCTTGGCACATACTATTATTAGTTTTTCATTGATATTTTAAAAAATTGTGGTAAGATAGACATAAAATTTACCATTCTATTTATAAGTGTACAATTCATTGGCATCTAGTGTATTCATAATGTTGTGCAGTCATCACTATCCATTTCTGGAACTTTTTAATCATCTCAAACAGTAGCTCTGTACCCACTAAACAATAACTCTCATCCCTGCTATCAGCCCCTAGTAATGTCTACTCTACTTTCTGTCTGTATGGATTTGACTGTTCTAGGTACGTTGTATAGGTAGAATCTATATAGTATTTTTTCTTTTTGTGACTAGCTTATTTCCCTTAGCATAATGTCCTTAAGGTTCATCTATGTTGGAGCGCAGATCAGAATGTTCCTCCTTTGTAAGGCTGGGTAATATTCCATTTTACGGATATACCAAATTTTGTTTATTCATCCATTGACGGACACTTGGGCTGCTTCTCCGCTCTTGGCAGTTTTGAATAAGGCTGCTATGGACATGGCGTACAAGTATCTGTTTGAATCCCTGCTTTCAGTTCTTTTGGGTAGATCCCCAGAAGTGGAATTGCTGGATCCCATGGTAACTCAGTGCTTAACTTTTTGAGCAACTGCCGTACTGTTTTCCGCAATGACTGCTCCATTTTACAGTAGTGCACGAGAGTCCTACAGTTGTCTTCTGCGTCACTCCATCATGTTTCTTTTTATGACCAAAAGAGAAAGTAAGTAATGCACAAAGTCATCATTAAGGATGTTTTCTGACTGAATGGAGAGAAGTTGTTGAGACGTTAGCATGTTGGGAACCGCTTGCCATGGGTGTCAGAGCATGGGGTTGGGGGACAGGCAAAGTGATCACCTGATCATTAGTGGTTGAGGTGCTTCGTGGTCATTGCTGCTGAGGAGGCATACAGGCCACCTGTATGTTATGTGCCCTGCCTCTGAACCAGCAAACCCAATATGACAGAGCCAAGCACCAAGTGGAGGCCCTGGGAAGTAATGAGTGCAGTGGTCGTTAGGGCCTTCCTACATTGACCCCCACCTATTAGAAACTACCCTGATTTCTGTTTTCTGTTTGTGAATCAGTGCTTCCCTCTTAGTGGCCATTGTACCGTAGAGGCATCTGAATCCAGTCCTAACCTAATCAGGGGAGTATCATTCTCCGGGCATGTTACAGTTTGGCTGGTGAAACAGCAGGACAGGCTTGCTTGGTGCTTTTGAGAAAGACGCTTTCTTGCCTTTTTGAAAAAGCTTCCCAAAGCTCCCCTGGCCTCTCCCTCACACACGCCATGGACATGCATGAGCAAGCATGTCCTTCCTGGGAGTTGTCGGCAGCCGTCTGCGTCCATGAGGAAGAGCTGACACCACTGCAAGTAGGGCGGAGAAAGGGAAAGAAACTGGGTCCTTGATAATGTCCCTGAGCTTCTGAATCAGGCTGACCCTGAAGCCTGACCTTGCGCTGGACTTACAGTTCATTGAACAAAGAAATCCCCTTATTGTTTAAGCCAATGTCAGTTACATTTCTATTACTTGCAATGTAAAAATGTGAAAATTACAGACCTTAATCTTGGTAATGTCAATTAATATGTAAAATGGATAAATGACTTGGATCTTTAAAATAGCACATTGGTGTAAATTCTATCTATGAGACCCTATTTTTTTTTAATTTTAGTTATTAATTTTTGTCCACGTTGGGTCTTTGTTGCTGCGCGTGGGCTTTCTCTAAATGCGGCGAGCGGGGGCTACTCTTCGTTGTGGTGTGTGTGCTTCTCATTGCAGTGGCTTCTCTTGTTGCGGAGCACGGGCTCTAGACATGCGGGCTTCAGTAGTTGTGGCACGTGGGCTCAGTAGTTGTGGCTCGTGGGCTCTAGAGCGCAGGCTCAGTAGTTGTGCCGCACGGGCTTAGTTGCTCTGCAGCATGTGGGATCTTCCCGGACCAGGGCTCGAACCTGTGTCCCCTGCATTGGCAGGCGGATTCTTAACCACTGAATGGTGGGAAGCCCCAGTGAGACCCTATTTTTGAAGTAGGAAGGTCTGGGAAGAATTAATGAACCTCATATCACAAGAGCAAAGGGTTTAAAAAATGTTTCCTGGGTTATGATTTTCTATACACTGATTTAAATTTACCATAACAATTATTCTTTCAGACTAACCCAGTGAATTTAATTTCAGGTTAAAGGTGTTGACATTATTTTAGACTTTTAAAAGCAATTATATTAACTTACAAAATAATTGTGTTTGGTATTATGAATTAAAAATGTAACAAGGAGATAAGACTCAAGATGGAGACTCACAGCCATGTTACTCTCCTATCTGGTTAAAGAGTTTTGAGTTTCCACAGAATACAAAGGATTATAGCGATTTTCTGATCAATTTATTTCTTTGCTCCAGGCTTAATTTGGGTTCGTTTTGTTTCCTGGGTAACTTTTAAAGCCCATCTACCACGTTACAGAACATTTGAAACTATGCTGTGGGTTGGACCTGAAAACAGCAGTTCTTTGAAGAAAAAAATGTACACCATTTAGGTGTTCCTACCTAACTTGTCATTAAAAAGATGAGAAGATGTAAATATGGTCGTGTTTTACTGACCTTTCTGCTGTGTCTTAGCTGCTTAGATCCATGTATTGATCTCTTAATTTAAGTCATATCTTTTATTCCTAGAATTCCTGTTTGATTATTTTTTGTAAGTATCAATTCTCTAGTGAAATTCATCATCTTATCTTTTTTTAAAAACCATATTAATTACTTATTTTAAAGTTTATGTTTGATGACACCAATATCTGGGTCACTTCTGGGCCTGTTTCTATTATCTGTTTTTTTTTTTAAAAATTGGTCCCGTTAATTAGTATACCTAGTCATTTTTTTTGTTATTTATTTATTTATTTATTTATTTATTTATTTATGGCTGTGTTGGGTCTTCGTTTCTGTGCGAGGGCTTTCTCCAGTTGCGGCAAGCGGGGGCCACTCTTCATCGTGGTGCGCGGGCCTCTCACTGTCTCGGCCTCTCTTGTTGCCGAGCACAGGCTCCAGACGCGCAGGCTCAGTAATTGTGGCGCACGGGCTTAGTTGCTCCGCAGCATGTGGGATCTTCCCAGACCAGGGCTCAAACCTGTGTCCCCTGCATCGGCAGGCAGATTCTCAACCACTGCGCCACCAGGGAAGCCCCATAGTCATTTTTAAGTTAAATGTTGGATGTTATGTAGAAAACTGCAGGGTTCTTTATGATGTCATCTTCTTTCAAAGAGGATTTCTCTTCTCTTCTGGCAGGTAGCAGGAGGGTGGATGACTTCAGTCTAATCAGGCACCAAACTGGCTTGAGGCTCCTTGCAGCAGTTTTTATAAGGTCTGGGCTTTCCCCCAGACTCTTATTGTGCAGCCCATTGTGGGTGGTAACCGAGAACCTAGGAAGTTTCCTGGGTTCCCTTCTCCTTGGTGGGTCCCTAACTCTCACATCTGTCTCTTTAGTTCCATGAGATTGCTGAAAATTTTATGCTGCTTCTGGTATATAATTTGATTTTCTTTTAATTGTTTGTCAGATTTTGGTATTGGGGCTATGCTTGCTATATAACACAGGTTGGAAAGTATTCCGTTCTCTGTTTCCTGAAAGAGTTTGAAAGACTTTTTTATTTCTTTCCTATATGTTTGATAGAATTAATGAGTGAAGCCATCTGGGATGGCAGTTTTTGTGGGATAGTTCTTGATTACAGATTCAATTTCTTTAACAAATATGGGGTTATTAAGATAGTTTTTTCTTGTGTCGTTTTTGGTTATTTTTCCCCTAAGGAATTTGTCTTTTTCATCTCAGGTGTCAAATTTGTTGGCATATGGTCATTTATGACATTCTCTTGTTGTCCTCTTAATGAATGTAGGATATGTCCCCTTCTTATTCTCTAAAATGGTGATTTATGTTTTTCTCCTTTTTTCTTGATCAGCCTTGCTAGGGGTATATAAATTCTATTAATCTTTTCAAAGAACCAACTTTTTGGATGATTTTTGAAAATCGTTCTCTGTTTTCTATTTCACTGATTATCTCCTTTCTACTGACTTGGGGTTTAATTTTGTGGTTTGTTTTTTTTTCGTAGCTTTTACATTGGAGACTTAACTTATTTTGGGCCTTTCTTCTTTTCTAATATCAGCATTTAAAGCTATTAATTTCCCTCTAAGCGCTGCTGCAGGCATATCTTACACATTTTGATAAGTTGTATTTTTATTACCATTTAGTTAGAAATATTTTAAAACATTTTCCTCGTGTTCTTTTGGACCTATGTGTATGTTGCTTAATTTTCAAGTATTTGGAACTTTGGTAGATGTGCTGTTGTCACTGATTCCTGTTTTAATGATGTGTGGTTAAAGTACATGCTGTGTATGATTTCAGTGTATTTAGATTTATTGAGAATTGCCTTATGGCCCAGCATATGGACTATCCTGATGAACTGTCTGTGAGCCCTTGAAAAGAATTTGTATTCTGCAGTTGATGGGTATAGTATTCTATAAATGCTAATTAGGAGAAGTTGTTTGATAATTTGCTCAAATCATCTACATCTTTATTGATTGTCTGCTACTTTTAATTATTTTATTGGAGGGGTGTTAAAGCCTCCAACTGTAGAAAAATTGTGAATCTTTCTATTCCTTTAATTCCATCAGGTCTTGCTTCATGTATTTTGAAGCTCTATTATGGAGTACATATATATTCAGTATTTTTTTAAATTGAAGTATAGTTGATTTACAATGTTGTGTTAGTTTCTGGTGTACAGCAAAGTGATTCAGTTATACAAATATATATTATTTTTCATAGTCTTTTCCATTATGGTTTATTATAAGATATTGAATATAGTTCCCTGTGCTATATAGTAGGACCTTGTTGTTTATTTTATATATAGTAGTTTGTATCTGCTAATCCGAAACTCCTAATTTATCCCCCCTTCCCCTTTCCCCTTTGGTAACCATGTTTGTTTTCTATGT
The DNA here is from genome assembly GCF_965194805.1 of Balaenoptera borealis. Taxonomy (NCBI): domain Eukaryota; kingdom Metazoa; phylum Chordata; class Mammalia; order Artiodactyla; family Balaenopteridae; genus Balaenoptera; species Balaenoptera borealis. The sequence goes on from NC_138876.1 coordinate 3,340,041, forward strand.
CTGTGAGTCTGTTTGTTTCATAAATATGTTCATTTGTGTCATATTTTAGATTCCACATGTAAGTGATGTCATACGATATTTGCCTTTCTCTGACTTCACTTAGTATGATAATCTTTACGTCCATCCATGTTGCTGCAAATGGCGTTATTTCATTCTTTTTTATGGCTGAGCATTTAGTAGTATTATACCTTCTTAATGAATTGACTCTTTTTTCCATTGTGAAATGTACCTATTTATCCCTTTGCTTACATTGAAATCTCCTTTGTCTGATATTAATATTGCTGCAGTAGATTCATTACGTTTACTTCTTGTGTTTGTGTGGTATGTCTTTTTTCCCCATTCTTTTATTTTCCCTGTATCTTCACATTTAAAGAATGTTTCATAAGAGTGTAAAGTCCATGTGGTTAGGTCTTGTTTTTTTTAATCTAAGTCTTATATGGATGAGTTTAAGTCTACCATCTTGATATTTGTTTTCTGTTTGTCTTTGTTTTCTTCTTTTTCTCCTTTTCTGCCTTTATTTAGGAGAATAAAATATTTTCTGTGTTCTATTTTGTCTTCTCTATTGACTTTAAAGCCACATCTCTATTTTTTTCTTACTTGCTCTAGAGATTACAGTGTGCATCTCTGACCACAGTCTACCTTCAAATAATATTATACTACTTCCCTTTTTGTACTTGGTGTATTAAAGAACAGTGGAGAGTGAGGTGAATAATGCTGACCCTCAGAAAAAGGCGCTGCCTCTTCTGTCGGCTTCACTGTCGAATCCTTGCCAGTCTAACGTGTAGCTGAGCTGGGCGTAGGCTTTGCTGTGGCTCACTGATAGCTCATGGCGTTTGGAGGGTGGGGTCAGGATTAGACCTTTTACAGGGCGTGGGCTGTGGGTGCAGGGGAGACTGTGGGGGTCCCCCTGTGCTTTACAGCCAGCCGCCAGCTTTCCCACCACAGGCCATCGTTCTCTGCTCTAAGCCAGTTGGCGCCGTTGGTGTGTTTAGGGGGGCTCTCTTTGGTCTCCAGTCCCACTTCTGGCTTTCTGCATTCTGTGTGCTTCCTCTCCACCCTGCCTCAGCTTTCTGTAGGCCACTTTCTTGCACGCAGTGAATGTCCCTGGTGCCTTGGAGGGATTTCTTTCAGCTTCTCTGTCCTGCTCCGGCCTTTAATGGCCTTGGCCTTGGAGGAAGGGGTCCCTCTCATTCTCCTGCCCCGGGCTCAGCAGGCCTCTCTGCTTTTACTTGGAGAAAGTGCATCGCACCTCAGTGCACCTCTCAGCTCTCCTGGCTTGCCCAGATTTCTGCGGGCAGCTGCCTTACATCTGGGGAAGGTTCTGAGCACCTCAGGAGGGGGTCTTCCTCTCAGCCCCCAGCCTGCAGTGTGCTACACCCTCTGCGAAGGCCCAGGGGAAGGATGAGTGTGTAGACTTGCTTGGTGACTGGGCTCCTGTGAGTTGGAATCCATTGTCCCCACCATGGGCAGTTGGGAGTAGTTTGTGAAAAGTTCAGCTCTTTTCTCCTTCCCTTCCTCTTTGTCTGACTCCCCATTTCCTCCTACTGCTCTGCCAGGGACAAAAGCAGCTGTGGGTCTTCTCTCCTGGGAAAGGCTTGCCACTTTCCAGAATTTAGTTCATTTACGTTCCCCTTCTGATGGGTTTTTAAAAGGCCCCTATTATAACTCATGCAGCTGTTCCCATAGTGTGGCAAGGCCATCTGGTGTCACTCTTTCCGTTTGAACTGCCCTCTCTTCTGAGTCACTTTCAGATGGATTTGGCAGCCTTCTGTCCGGCAGAGCTGATTGGAAAAAGCCCCAGGGGAACCCGTGCAGCGAGTCCGGTGACCCGGCTCCTCCCGGGCACCTGGCTCCGGGCCCGCTGGCTCGGTGACATGCAGTTGCTCTCCCTGCCCCGTGAGGGTGCCGCCGGCTCTGCTGGCTGCTCAGCCTCTTGGCGGTGGTTCTCTCCATGCCTAGAATCCACACACACTCCCAGGGATGACGTGGATGCAGGAACGGGGTTCATCTTCATGAGTGTCCCTCCCCTCTGGACTCTCAAATCTTTGTTGCCTTGACAACTCTCCAGTGCCCCCTCCTCTTCTGTAATACTTTTCGTTAGCTCTTTTACTTCTTGGTGGGAGTGTTGTTTGCTGTGAGCTACTCCAGAAGTGGAAGTTGTCACAGTGGTGTTTGTAATGGAGATTAACTTTTTCAGGGCAGTGAGGTGCTGTTGGATGAACAGGTGTAGTGTTACAGAGATCCCCGATTGAGGGTGATCCCCACCTTCCCAGACTACTAGTTTTGTGGCTTTGAGCTCATCACTTCCTCTTCCTGAAGCTCACTTATGTCTTAGTAAAATGGCATAACATACACTTATTTGTGAGTGGAGAATCATAATCTTCACAATCCCTAATGTCCCTTTCCCTTGAAGGGAACTCAGAGTGAGTGCAGACCTCCCCACGCCATCCCTGGAGAGGTAGAATGATCTACCTGATGGCAGGATTGGTCCCAGTAACCAGTGTGATCCGCTCTGCTCTGCTTCCTCTCGGGAAGTGCTTCTCTGTGCTCAGTGCTGGAGGTCAGGCCTGGCCTCCTCTGGGTGGGCGGTAGGGGCGTGCCCAGTTCAGCACAGCCTGTGTCTAGGCAGGAAGGTCTATCTGCCCAATTCTTGGTGTCAGCGAGGAGTTGCACTTTCTAAGAAACCGTGTTGTGGCCTGTAGCATGGTCTGTACATGGTAGTAATGGTGATATTTTAGCCTCTATCTTTTCTCTTTGTTTTGTTGTCAACTTATTTTTAGAAACGAGCCGGACAAGAGGGGTCCTGCTTACTGGGACCCTCTAAGAGATCTCAGCATTATGATATGGCAAGATCAATAATATTCTTATGAAAGCAACTCAAAGACTAACTGTGTTTTTTATTTCTATAAGTGAAGGTGTCAGAATCGATCCTCAAAGTATCATTTCAGACTGTATCAGGCCATACCTGTACTTTTTCCTCTGTATTCTTTTTTTTTTTTTCCTCCTCTTCCCTGTATTCTTTTTTTTTTTTTTTTCCCTCCTCTTCCTTTAGTTTTCTTATTTCAGATTTGGAAGAAAAAATGTACTTTTTTCTCTTATTTCTATTCTCTACCTGTTTTTAATATCATAACTGACTTAATGTGCACATGGTTGTCTCAGATTATTACTTAGAAGAGACAAGAATAGACAAACTGTAAAATCATGATGTGCTGGTTTTCATGTCAGGGTCAAGTCTTGAAATGGCAAATGGCCTGTGATCAAAAGTTTTGGTGATCATATTTTCTGCTTCTATAAGGAACAATCTAGTTTGGTGGCAACTAGGCATTTATTAAAAATGTTCTGTTTTCATGACTTCTTCAATTTCTGGGTTGGAAAAAACTCTCAAGTGCATTAGGTGCTCTAGTTGGGCTGAAATAATTGTTGGATGTTGTGATTGGAATTGAATAATATCTATTGATATTATGGGCTAAATGTTTGTGTCCCCTCCAAATTCATGTATTGAAGTCTTGACTCCCAGTGTGATTGTATTTGGAGGTGGGGTCTTTGGGAGGTGATTGGGTTTAGATTAGGTCAAGCGGGTGGGACTCTCACGTTGGGATTAGTGCCCTACAAGAAGACGAGGCGACACAGAGCTCTTTCTCCCTCTGTGCCCATGCACCTGAGGAAAGGCCAGGTGAGGACGCAGTGAGAAGTGGATGTCTGAAAACCAGGAATTGCATCCACTGGCACCTTGATCTTGGACTTCCCAGCCTCCAGAACTGTGAGAAGTAAATGTTTATTGTTTAAGCTACCATCCATGGTCTTTCATTATGGCAGCCAGAGTAGACTAAGACAGTTGATTTATAGTGAAATTAATTAAGGAGTCATCCCTTCCCACTGACCACACCACGTGCTTAGGAGAACGTTCAGATTGATCACAGGCTTCATTCCAGTTTGGCACATGGAACAAAGGTGAGCAGCCACCATGGCCTTGAGCTCTTTTATCCGTTTTGGTAGCTCCGGCTCTCTGTGGTCAGGCCTAATCTGTGGGGATGGGAAGACTCAGTCAGCTGGGATCTGAGTCTCAAATCTGTTCCTCTCTGTATGACCTCGAGCAAATCATTTCACTTCCTCAAGCTCGTTAAATATTATTACTATGAAATAATTTCAGACATAGAGGTGTAAGGAACAATAAAATGAATCCGCACGTAACAGTCACCCAGATTCGATGGTTATCAAGATCTTTATATATTTACTTCATCTCTTACTTTTTCTATTTGTTGAATTATTTTAAAGAAAATCCCAGAGGCATCATTTCATTTTACACCTTCGCTCTTTAATATGCATTGCTAAAAAAAAAATGGACATTTCCTAATATAACCACAATGTTAATGTTATACCCAAACATTAATAATTATTTTTGGTAGCATTTAGCACTATTCCACAATCAAATTTCCCAGGTTGTCCCTGAGTTCATTTTTATCACCTTTAAAAGGGAGATGGGCTTCCCTGGTGGCGCAGTGGTTGAGCATCTGCCTGCCAATGCAGGGGACACGGGTTCGAGCCCTGGTCTGGGAAGATCCCACATGCCGCAGAGCAGCTGGGCCCGTGAGCCACAACTGCTGAGCCTGCGCATCTGGAGCTTGTGCTCCGCAACAGGAGAGGCCGCGATGGTGAGAGGCCTGTGCACCGTGATGAAGAGTGGCCCCCGCTTGCCACGACTGGAGAAAGCCCTCGCACGGAGACGAGGACCCAACACAGCCATAAATAAATAAATAAATAAATAAATTAAAAAAAAAAAAAAGGGAGATAATAATGCCCAAGCTCTCCCTCCAGGACAGGAATTTTGTGGGAGGGTATACCTACTTTGCATGAAAACGTTTTGAAGTTCTGCTGTGTGCCCGGATCCCTTGCCTTGAAGATTTTATACTCTGGAGAGCCTAGTACAAGATTCGGTGCAGAGCACGTGCTCAGTATGTGTAATTGTGGGTAAGGACTGCAAGTATTTCTGCAGCGCTTTGTGCTAAGAACAGTGCTGGTCCCTGTGGACGTATTGTAGAAGTGAAAACTGCCTGCAGCAGATCTGAGTTTAGTCTGTCATTTTTTGTCTCTGGGTGTTTCTACATTTCTTCCCTTGGACATGAAGCCTCCTTTTCTGCCCAGCAACCGTGTATTCATCATCTGTTGTCAGTAGTGAAATTTCTACAGCAACTGTCACAAGTCTCTGAGGAATCCTATGTTCCAGAGAAGGTCCCGCATTGAAGACCTGTGTAAAGTATCAATATTTGACAGTCAGTGTACCGCAAAGCCAGTACCGTCCTCGCCCACAGCAGTCCCCTCGCCTTTCCCATGGCAGGTCCCTATGCTGCCGCATATGTCCTTATTCATCCTCTGTCCGTATTTTTGTCATATTTTCCTTATAACATAGCAAAACGTCCAAATAACGCACTCATTGTTTTTGCTCTGAGTCCCAGGACCCTTGGCAAAGACCAAATGTTGCCTCTTCTATAAAACCTTCTTTGGCCAAATTACATGTCCCATGTACTCTTCTCCCAGACTTTGGTCCTGCCTCTGTAAAGTCATTGATAAGGAGTCGTAATGTCCTCTTTTGACATCGTGTGCTCTTTCAACTTGGGACACCCCAAAAGGAGAGCCTGTCGTGCTTCTGTGTGCCTGGTGCTCAACGCTGTGGGCGCATAGTAGGTGTTTGATGAAAGCTGAGTGGATGAGGGCTTGAATGAGTAAAGTCAGGTAAGGTTAAACAAAGAGGATGGAAAACGGTAACTTGATGAGTGAAGAAAAAGTGATACAAGTAGTAGTGAGTGGTGGAATGCATCACATGATTATTTCAGCTGCTTGTGGAAGTAGAAAACACCTGGAGAAGAATCACCTCGGTGGGGGCCACGGTCCTTAGTGTCGACACGTAGCACCCAGAGCCCCTTTGTGGTTCCCACCGCGTGAGGTGCACAAAGAAAAGGTGAGGAGGTGGTCAGCCTGCACAGCCTGGCTTCTGCTGGTGAATCAGCGGCTGTTACTCTGCACTGTGTGGACGGAGCACCTGTGTTCATTTTATTATTTTATTTTACTCTTGCCCGCAGATTGATTCTGTCCTACCTCTTTGGATAAATGAGGCCAGCCAACTAACACATAGCTCTTTAACACCTTTTGTCATCTAAATACTCTTGACAAATTAGGGGAAAACCAAAAAAGGTGACAAGATGCTCTCCCTTTAAGGAACTTGTAGTCCAATGACCTTGATTTTTAGCTGTCAGAACTTAAACAAAATTTAAAGAAAAAATCACAGTCTCACCACTTAAAAAATTTGGTAAGCGGACCTGTGTTTTGTCAAGACCTAGAGAGACGAGGAGAATCTGGTGGCGTTGAGCAGCCAGCCTCCAGATTCTGATCTCTAAACACTGAAAGGATACTGCGCTCCTTGGAAAATGGATTCTAGGCCTGAGGCTGGAAATGAGCCAGAAAGATAGCAAGCTGTTGACAATCTTGGGCCTTCTCTAAAGACATAGGAACCAACCTGCAAGGGCTCCCACTGGCCGAAGATGGGACAGTTTGAACATCAAAAAAGAATGTGATGGAAGCCAACTGAAATACCAAACATATAAAAATCCACCAGTGCATGGTGATACTGAGTCATATACGACTTACTGGTCATCATTGGAGGTGGTAGGGACACCAGTTCTCTCTCCAGTAAATGAAGGGAAAGACTCATTTGTTAGCCCTCCTTTCTGTGTCATCTGTTTCAGGATCACCAAACGGTTGATGAGGGAAAATCCTTTTTAATTAGAGAATTAAAAAATTACCACTTTGTAATCCTTGATAAAAATAGATCTGGGCAACAACGTACAGCAGATGCTCAAATCCATCAAGAGAGAGGTTGATGAGAACTTTCTAACGATGGACCACACTGACAATTGAACATAAGCATTTAACCCTGGAAACTCCACTAAAGTGACAGTGAAGTTGTCAGGTAGTGGGAAAGCAGGGAAGAGGCCCCAGGAGGCAGTGGTGCTCTGGGGGTGATGTGATGAGGGCCATGGCGGTGGGAGAATTAGCTGTAAAGCATCTCATGAGTTGATTGTGTCCCCAGATCTCCTTCTCTGCTCCGGAGGCAGATGGCTGTCCCTCTGCCGTCTCTGCAGAAGATTAGTATTTCACCTGATGGAGTAAAAAGAAAGCATATGTGCTGGAGTCACAGGCACAGCTGGAGAGCAGGGCCCTGTTGAAACCGAGGGGAATAAATGCATATGGGGCGTTGACCGCTTCACCTGGCTTCCATAGCGAGTCTTATACCCCACATGGGAAAGTCTTCCAGCGAACAGTGCCCCAAAGAAGAGGCTAAAGCACAGACACGGGAGGTTCCCAGAAGGAGATCCTGCAGTGAGGCCCATGGCTGTCTGCGTCCCCGCGTGTCCGTCCTGTTCTCTGCAGCCAGCTGAGCAGGACACCCCGGGTACTGTTCCTTCTTGGGTAACTTTGCAGGTGGCATCGGGCGTCATTAATAGGTTCATTCCTTTCTTCATTTCAGCAGGGTTTACTGGGAGAGCGTAATTCAGCCTTATAATAAGGTACCTAAACCACGAGCGCTCTACCCAACATTAGGCAAATTAAGTCACTTATATGTTATCAGCGGGAGCCCCTTGGGAGATTTGTCACCTGTAAATTGAAGCTGATTTGATTATTTAAAGAATTTTGTTCATGCTGCAAATTAACATTACTGTGTCATATCCAGATTAATTCTGGTTGCTTTTCTGCCCTCCTGCTCTCTAAGGAATGATGCTTAGACGCAGAAAAGCCCTGTGGCGCAGTTAACCCGTTAATGTATGTGCCTGAGATCTAGGCATTCTCTGCCTGGATCTTGTTTTGTGTGGTCGCCGGTCAGTGGCGCCTGCAGCCTCACCGAGCAGCCCTGTACCACTCTCTGTGACATACTCGCATTCCCTGCAGGCACCGGTATGACGGTGGTGATGGTGTCATCGTTCCTCTGAGCTCAGTCTCATGTCCACCAGCCACTGTTTTTAATTCACCCCTAGAAATTCTTTAGATGGGAGGTTAAGGTTTCCCCTCAGGTGGTCACACCACGGATGGGGAAAGACCAAGCCGTGTACTGGAACCTGGTCTAACTTCATGGCCCGAAGTCTCGCCCCCATGGCTGCGCCCCTCTGTCCCTCTTCTCTCCAGGTCCTCCACCCTCCCTGCCAGCACTGATAGGAAACAGGCCAGGAGCGAACCCCCGATTCCTGACTCCTTAATTCTTCCAAACAGTGTGGGAGTGAGGAGACCACAGGCTGAGGGCCAAACACAGGATTTTTGACATGACCTTTAACTTCAGTTGGGCTCGGTTTTCTCGTTTGCAAAATGGGCACAGTTGGTGCCTGCCTTCCCGAGTTACTTCGAGTTTTCCAGCAGGAAGTGTCCTTGAGCTCCGGAGTGTTACAGAGCCCCTGAGCACGTGTCTAGGGTGCGTCATGGGTGATAAGCAAACATTATTCACTATTAACCTGCATCCTCTTCTCCTCTCTCCTAGTGAAAGGGACGGGGATGGGGTGGAGAAAACCAGCCTTATCTCACAAAGCTCTACTTTTACATAAAAATACTGATTTGTAATTATTTGCTTAAATATCTGTTATACAGATGGACTGTACACTCCTTGGGGACAGGGCCTGGCATTTTGCTTGGTACCTAGTAATTGCTGGAAAAATATTTATTAAGTAATAAAATATTCTCCAGTCCTGCCTGCCCATTGACCTTCTTGGAATTTGATAAGGATCCATTATCTTGGAAAATGAAATCTCCTAGAAGATGGTAACTTAATTTCCTTTTTATCCACAGGCCCTTAAATGGAGCAGCTGCTAGTGATTATTTAAATAAATTGAATAAAGCTGCTATTCTCTTTTTGTCTCTTTTGGTCACTGCCCCTTTATTTCTGTCAGAAGACTGGACTCACTGGACTGTTAAGGATTTGGGTTAAGAATTTTATTTTTGCTCAAAAAAATAAAATAGAGCAAAACAACCCCCCCCACCCCCCTTTCCTTTGGTTTAATTAACCTTTATTTTGTTTTTATTTTCTCATCAGAAAAAAAGGACGTGACGCAAAGCCTGGAGAACTATACCTCCAAGTGTCCCGGAACCATGGAGCTCATCACCCTCCCCGATGGCCTCACGCTGCCCCCGGTGCCCTTCACCAAACTTCCCATCGTCAGGTAGGACAGGCTGGCCAGGGTGCGGAAGGTGAGCTTCGCTCCCAGCGTCTGTCTTTGGTCTGATTAGGGATGCAGATCTTTAGAAGAGTTCCTGGTTTGGGTTGGCTGTGTATCTGGTCCGTCATCTCGTTAAGTCGCAGCCATCACCTGTGAAGTGTGTTTTATAGACCAGAGAATCAGGCCAGGGCCATCGGAGAACTGCCATGGTCACGTGCCTGTCTGCCGGCAGAGCCCCGCAAACCCGTGTCTGCCCGGTGCCATGGCCGAGACGTGGCCCTCTGTGCAGTGGAGACCAACCAGGCCTTGTGGCGCTCGCACTTACCCGCATCCGGTAGGGCCCACTTCCCTAGACTGCTCACCCCTGCGCACAGGCCCGGGGGAGCGCCTCCACCTCGCTTGCGTTGTGTGGCTTACAAGACCATCTGCGGCCTGCTCTGTCTCCGGACTGACTGTGAGCCCCTTCCTTATTCCCCGGGACCCCAGCCCTGCACAGCCTTCTGGAATCACTGCGTAGGCAGAACGTGCGGCGGGTTTCGTTCCTCTGCTCAGGCTCTGCCTTCTGCTTGCTGTGCCTTTCCCTCCCTTGCTCTGCCTGGTGACATTCAGGCATTTTTCAAGATTTAGTTCAAGGATTATCTCCTCCACAAAGCCTTTTTCTAGAGCGACCCAGATAGAAATAATTACACCTTTTGTATAAATTACCAATGATTTCAGGGCAAAGAGTAGAAAACCTAGCAGTGGATCACAAATAAGAGGTGATTTTTCTTATTTATTAAGAACTTGGAAACAGGTGGCCTCTCTGCAACTCTGTCTTTACCTCCTGATGACCAAATGGCTGCTGCAGCTCCAGATAACACATCTACATCCAAGACAAGATGAAGGAAGAAGGGGCAGGGCCAGGGAGCCTATCTTTTGTTTACTAGGAAAGCAAAAATGATCTGGACAGATTCGTAGTAGGCTTCTGCCCCAGTCTCCTTGACCAGGAGTGCATCTCGTGACCACCGCTAGTTGTAAGAGAGGCTGAGGAAATACATGTTTAGCTCTCCCAGTCTCTGTAACGTAGGTGGGATAGGGAGAAGGGGGTCAGAAATGGTGCTGGGTTAGCCAGCCAGCAGTATCTCTTACGTCTTTCTTCTGTTTCATTTACAGAACTTGATTGTATGATACGTCTTTGTTTTTTTTGACTGAGGGCTACCTGAAGAGGGCTTTGTCTTTGTAGCCCTTGGGTGCTCATGTGTGTTGAGTGAATGAACAGATCTATCCATCAGAATTCTTCGCATAGCAGTTGGCAGAATACCTGACCCAGACTGTCTTAGGCAAAAGGGAATTTATGGCACATACGCCTACAAAGTCCAGGGGAGGGATTCAGGCAGGGCTGGAGCCAGGCTTCCGGCCCCTCATCACAACCTGTCTTCTCTCCTCTCTCAGCTGTGCCCTCTGCAGTGAGGCTTTAGTCTCAGGCCCCGGGTGGCATCAGGGTGGCAGCAGCAGCTCCTCATCCTGCAGCGTCCAGGAGAAGAGAGAGGTGACACCTGTGGGAGAAAGACGAAGCTTCTTTCTCTCAGGAGCCTCCACAAGTGCCCTTTGCTCTCCACTGCCTCTGCTGGCGTTATGGACTCAGATCTGAGTCCCTGTTCCCAGCCCTGCGTTAGCCATTTCTTCCAAGAGCCCTGGTTCTTTCAATGGAGGATGGAATTTAAGTTAAGATCTGGGTGCTGTGTGTGCTCCTTACCGTCAGGGTGTTGCTGCTCGCAGTGGATAGAACTAGGCAGTATCTACTTATATACAGACGTTACTCGCTGCATGTTCATGTCCACGGTTATTTCTGCATCTGTTTCTGCGTATTAGAAACCATGAGTTCATACTGATACCTCCAATTCCACCCAACATCTTAGGGGGTCCTTCTGGTTTTCTTATATCTGTAACTTCCTTCTCACACTGGGGGAAACCTGTCTCCCATTAGCCTCAGTATGGTTACTCATTTGGTCAGTTCCCCTGCTGGTTACCAGTGGTTATCAGGTTGACCTCCCTCCCCATGGGGAGCTCTGATGGCCATGCTGTGCTGCTGCCACAGCCCCCCAGGCCCCTCTTCCCCCACTCCGGCCAGCATGCCCTCTGCCCTGTCGCCTGCTCAGATGCGTACCTGGCTCTGCCCTCCCTAATGGACTCAGGGCTGAATTGCTGGGGCAGGAGGGAAAGGGGAAGGAAGCTTCTTTCCCATCTATTCTCAACAACAAATAAGCTTGCCGTTCAGATCTTAGTCTAGCATGAACTGGGCTTACCCCAGAATGGTTTCAAGTAATTATGATGCAGCTACACATTTTGCCGTGTTTTCATAAAACATTTGAGGCAACTCATAGAAATGTTATGTTAAAAATAAAATCACCAGAGTGAAAGGTAAGTAAGAGTCCTACATAATGGCTGGAGATGGGGAAAAGCATGATTCTATTAATCATATGTCAATAATATAACTAACAATGGGTATAGGAGGAAATGTGGTTGGTTACAAGGCTCTCTGTCTCATAGGCAGACACAAACCAGTCACACTGGAGAAATACACCTCTTCACAGTAAGGAGGCTTGTGGAAACCCCTCTTGTGGGTTCTCTTAAAGAGAACGTATTGAATAATGTCCTCAAAAATATCCCTACAAAAATCTGAAGCAGGTTCTCATGGTTGTTTTGTTCGTGGCATTCCTCAGTGCAGACTACAGGCTTGATGCCAGAGGGGGTTGCGTACACCCAGCTCTCCCAGAGGACAGAGCAGTGTGGTCCAAACATGCAGCTCTGCTGTGGACTGTGTGTATGTGTCCCCCCCAAAATTCATCTGCCAATGACCTAACCCCAGTGGGATGGTATTTGGAGGTGGGGCCTTTGGGGGCTGATTAGGTTTAGATGGGGTCACGAGGATGGGGTCCCCATGATGGGATTAGTGCCCTTATAAGGAGATGAAGGGACCAGAGCTCTTTCTCTTCTCCACATGAGGATACAGTGACCATGTCTGTGAGCCAGGGAGAGGGCCCTCAGCAGAACCCGATCATGCCGGCACACTGATCTCAGACTTCAGCCTCCAGACTGTGAGAAATGAGTATTGTTGTTTAAGATGCCCGGACTATGGTATTCTGTTAGAGTAGCCTGAGCTAAGACGAGCACTCTAATACAGCAGTCTGGACTGTCCCAGCCATACGTAGCATAATGGACGGACTGTTTATACATCAAGCACTCCTTCATGAAGGTGATTTCTCGTAAGTCAGCTTTTGGCAAGAGTCAGGCAGCAGAGAATTCAAAGTTATATTCTCAGGAGAAAACAAGGGCGATGGTAGGTGCTCTGTGATGCTGACTGAGGGTGGCAGACCCATATTACTGGTGTTCAGTCAGGACCTGGAGCAGGGTAGGTGTTGTGTGACTTTGTGTGGAATGGTTGTGTCCACACTGCGTGTGGGATTGTTGCTCTCTCACACAATTAGTGTTCCTCATCTCTCTCTGGAGAGGGCTGACACAGTACCCATGGACCCGGCCTGTGTTTTTTCTTAGAAAACTAGTCTGGGACTATTTTAATGTTCTAACCAAATGTTTCAAAGACCTATGCCTGGAAAACATGGACTTAATGTTTAAGTCAGTTTAATTCAAAAAAAAAATTCAAGTCAAGCATTGCAAGACACCCCCTGTAGCTATAGGAAGGGCTTTGAAGACCGAAGCTCCTGAAAAATGTCCACATTCATGAGTAAATGATCAGACTTGCTGAATAGAATTGTTAGACATGAGCTAATTTAATGTTAGTGGTGCCTCATATTTATACTTTTGGTTTTGGAAGAGATGAGTGGAGGCTTTTTTTCTGGTGAGGACTTTCCTTGTTTTTGACAACAAAGGCATTTCATCAATTTATAGGAAAATATTTACTTGTTCTGTGTAGCATGGGAGCATGAACTGGGTTCACCCAAAAATTGTGTCAAGCAATCACGATGCAATTTAATTTAAAAAAGGGCCAGTGTAGATCCCTGTTTTAATTCTGTTCTAAAGTTCAATTAATCAGATATTTATAGAGTGCCTAAGATGTGCTTGTCTCAATGCTAAGGGCCTGGGACTCAGTGATGGTCAACATGCCAACATCCCATGTGCCAGGAGGCTGCCAAACCCATATCTGTTACTACTGTCCAGAGTTAAAGCAGAGGGAAGTTCATGTTACTCCTTACAGAATTCACAAAAACAATAATGTTCACAAAAGCCACTAATAATCATGTAGATTGTTCACACACTACAAGTTGTGAATTATTAAAGAAGAAATTGGGGTAGAGTTTAGATGCCATTTACAGGAAACCAGTGGGTCTTTAATTTGGGGCGAGACAGGGGTGGGGTGGGGATGAACTGATTGCTTCTTTGATGAACTAACCTTGAGCTTCAGCCTGGCAGAGAGCCAGGGTGGATGAGGCTGCTTTAATTGATAAGGATCGAAACCCTCCAGTCAGGATGAGCTTGGAGTCGTTTTGAGTGGTCTTGGTACTTTTAAAACTTCAACTTTTAAGTTAATTGTATTTGAGGAAGGATTTCAGGTGTTCATTCAAAAAGGGGCTTAGAGGCCACACCACCAGGGCAGTTTTTCTTGGTTTGTGAAGCAGGGCAAGGCCAGCCTCCCGGATGCCGACCAGGATGCGGCTCCGTGATCTCACCAGGTTCACAGCCACGTCCTGAATCTTCTGTCACACTGGGTGTAATCGCCAGGCCCACACCCTCCTTACGCATTTCTCAAACCTGAGCTTCTCGAAGAAAATGAGAAATGTGTGGTGTCGCTGGGGAGTCCGAGCGGGAAGCCTTGCACTGCTGCCCTGGCTGGCGTGGTGGGTCCTCTCCAGCTGTCTCCGTCATGCCCGGGCTCGGGACAGTGGGTGACCTTCACGTTGTTCCAAATGTGGACAGGTGTGGCCAGCTTTGGCCATTGCCCATCTGTGCAGAGATATGCAGGAGGTTCTTAGATATGTTTCCCCTGTGAGTAAGGTTGAGGAATTAAAAACCAAGAAAGAAAAAGTGAGCTGTTTTTTCCTGTGTCATTCTTCTCACCAATATGTATAATATCACTTTCCTAATTAGTGTTCCACCACTGCTTTGCATGGTCCTAATTAGCCATGGTATACTGAGAAGTCAGATTTTAAAATGTCAACTGTTTCCAAGTGGAATCCCTAAAAATAATCCTTGGTTTGGACACTTCATCCCTGAAATTCTTCTTTACTGTTGGCAGCTTCATAAAACAAATATAATATTATTAGTTCCGCAGAAATTTATGCTAAATGAATTATATTTCCTTTAGGTCAGGTGCCTTGAATGATTGTTTTTCTGGGTGCATTTTATAAACAGACATTTGATGCTAGATTTTGAGTTATAAATGAATGCCATGACTGCTTGTCGGGTTACTTTTCTGGCTGACCATGCCCTCAGAATTCCTCTGCATATTTTAATAAACTTTTATGTGATCTGGAATTTCTTTGCCTGTGTACATGATTCCTAGAATCACAGATGACATCTCATTTTTAGGTGGCGACGGTGGCACAGAGTAGAATGCTATTTGTGTTGCAAGAAAATGGGATCATTTTACAGATGAGTAAACTTAAAGGCTCGAGTAGGCGGTGCTGGTCTAAGGTTCCCAAGCTGCTCTCAACATCACTGGGACCAACGCTTCGTTTCTTTGTCCCTGTGCAGTGTTGTGATCTTTGTGCAGGGACTTGGCTCTCTGTGCCTGTAAACGAATGTTGTTTTAGGGAGGAAAGAGAAAGGCTTTTGTGCACCTGCTAGGTGACAGGCACTATTACAGGTGCTTGACGCATATTAACTCAGTCCTCAAAGTACCCTGCGAAGGTTCGAAGGTCTCTGCTTCAGACCACTCCCCTTCTCTGCCTGAGTTTGGAATCAGCGGAAAGAAACATCTGTCTCAGGTGGATGGCAGTGGCTCAGGGCTGTCCACCTGTTCCCCAACCTCTGGCAGAGCCGGGTGACGGTACGCTTTTTCGTGGGACAGGCCCTGTTCCGTCCGTGCAGAGAGCAGGACTGAATACGTGCTCTCGGCAGGGCCTGAGCGGTGCACGCGCTGGTTCTCCTTCCAAATTTACCACCTCCCTTGGGAGGAGTGAAGGTGGGCAAGAGCGAGGTTAGGACCACTACCCTAAGGATGTCCCTCCTCATGGAAACATGGAACCGGGGAAAGGAGGTGTCCTCCTCCTGCAGAGCATTATCAGGTACCTATTATTTTTCCTGTTTCGTAAGTGAGAGGGTTGAGGTCCAGGGCGGTGAAGCCATCTGTGCCCGCTGCCCCGCTGGTAGGTCCTTGAGGCTGCAGTCAGGTCTGTGTCTGCTGAAGCTGCTTCTCAGGAGCAGGCGGATCCCCCTGGGTTGGACGTGGTGGGTGTTAGATGCACATCACACGTGGCACCTCGGCCAGTGCAAGGGCTTGCCCACCCTCGTCCCAGTGCAGCGCAGCTGGTATTTTTTGAATGTGCACAAAGGGCTGGGATTTGCAGCTGTTAGGGATAAACTGCTTAGCCTTAAATAAACGGTTTTGGAAGATTTAGAAGCTGAGGTTGAAATCCAGCTTTTGGGAGTTCATTCATGCAACATTTATCGAGAGCTCTGTCTTGACGTATTGCACCAGTGCTGGAGAGACAAATGAGGCCCTGGGTACCCTGGTACCCTGGCCAGCTGATCGATCCCAGCGTGGGTATCGATTAGCAGACATCCACAGCTGGGAAAGCAATTTAATAAGATACAGACTGTGCAGATGGAAGCCGACGGTGCTGCTACCCTTCACTCGTGGTACCTTTGGGTCGTACGGGTCAAGGTCTGCACTTCTCTTTGCTGCGGGCCTGCCCTTCAGGAAGCGGGGAGGCAGAGGAGGGAACCAACTTCTGCTGAGCGGTGGGCATGGTACCCAGAGCGCTTTGTTGAGTCCTCACAGCGGTTCTGTGAGGGAGGGCGCGTATCTGCATCTTACAGACCAGGAGCCTGAGGGTAGGGGAGGCAGGGCCTGTGCCCAGGGGCGTGCAGCTGGCAGGTGCTGCAGTCCAGGCTTCCGCTGGCCCCTCTGGCCCCCAGCGCAGTGGCCCAGGGGCGCGGCTGCTGCCCGGCCGTGGACGTCTTCTCTCCCTGGGATGGTCTGGAGGGGTCGTGTGCAGCCTTCTTCTGCTTTGTCCTGCGAGATTGAGTACTTTTCCTCCCCTCAGTTTATCTGCTGCTTGATTTACTGTCATTCTAACATCTGGTATCTGGTCGTATTTACGCTGAACCCAAGCGAACAAGCAGCTGAAGTATTTTTGTTCCCTTTGAAACCACAGGCGTGTGAAACTGTTGAACCTTCCTGCCAGCCTCCGGCCACAGAAAATGAAAAGCTTGCTGGGCCAGAGCATGTCGACCAAGAGCCCCTTCATCTACTCACCGATCATCGCACACCACCGTGGGGAAGAGCGGAACAGGAAAATAGGTAGGCCGCTCGTCCTGGCTTTCTGGCTGTGCTCTGCTGCCCAGCGCCTGGTGGCTCTTCTAGATTTTAAAGCATGAGGCTTGATTGCAGTTCATTCGTGCATGTGTGTATATACCCTCATACAGGTTTATTCAGTTTGCTACCTTAGCCAGGCCATTACTTATAGACCTGACTTTTTGGTATCTGTTTCGTAAAAGACAGTTTTTGTGGAAGTTCTAGAAACCAGAAGACCTCTATTATGTGAGACTTATGTAAACTACAGAAGAGAGGTACTTGGAGATTAGGGTGATTTCCCAAGGCCTGGAGTAACTTCTGAATCATCAAAGGAGATTAAAGGTTGACTTACGTTCAGGACTGACTGGGGCATAAGGACATGGTAGCATTTTCCCTTTTGAGCGCCGGCAGCGCTGGTTTTGTAGTGCGCTAACGATCGCCACTTCTGAGATGCCTGGTGACTCAGCAGGGAGAGATGAGCTTGTCTCGGGGCGGACTGGGAGTGGAACGCTCGCTCCTGAGAATCTCCAGGGTGCTTTTCTTCTTGCTCGGCTCCCCGGCCGCGTCCCAGCCCACGGCCGTTCCTTTCCTTCCTCACCGCGGACCCCAGGGCTCCCTCCGTGCCCTTGCCAAAGCCTGGCCGTGCGGCAGGCCTCATTCCTGGCCAGCTTTCCCCTCCTCGGGCCCCTTGTATTTTGAGATCGTGGTGCCTGCAAGTCGCAGTGACAGAGCTAAAGGACTGAGAGGCCCGTCACTGGTTGGAGTTTCAGTAGAAGACCTGTGAACCTTTTGCAAGTCAGTGCTCGCTTCTCCTTCTGTCTTCTTTATTCCTCCTTTAACTTCTTACCCCTGATGTAGGCGAAGGCGTCCTGACTTCCTGAGGCCCTTCTTCCCAGGATGCACGTGTCCTGTCACACCCCGTAGCCGGACGGCGGGCTCTCCTGGCAGTGCCAGCCACGCTTCTTCTGCCTTTCCCGCTCACCTCCCACCTTTCCACTCCTGCTCCTCGGCTCCAGCCACACGGCCGCTTTCTGTTCTTTGGACATGCTGTCTTGTTCCAGTCTCAGGGCTCTGCTCGCTGCGCCTCTGCCTAGAGCTCACCCGCCTGCCCACCTCGCTCAGTCTGCGGGCCCCGCTCAGAGAGGCCACCTCTGACCCGCACCTCACAGGCCGCTTCTCCCCACTCTCCCCTCACTGCCGGTTGCCCTTCACAGCACCTCGATGCGTCCCTCTGTTTATGTTCCCGTCCTCCCCGTCTCCCCCCTGCTAGAACAGTGTGGTGGAGTGAATGAAGGAGTGGCGTGGATGGTGTGACCCCATTTTACAGACAGGGAAGCTGAGATTCAGGTTGTGTAACTGACTTCACAGCAGAGCCTTTGCCCTGTGCCGTGGAGCTCAAGGCCAAGCACGACGCACACCCCATAACCTTGGTGGAGGTTCCTGACATTCACGCCAGCAGGAGAGTTTCTTGGAGTCTATAAAGATCTCAAAAAACCTCATTCACAAGTATTAAACCACCTGAACACCTTGAAAAATGAGTGTTTCTAAGCTGTTCCCTAAGACAGAGGGCATAGTGAGGGTAAGAGTGCTAAAACGACCCTGTGCTTTCTGGTAACGCTCACCATTTCTTTGATTCAAGTCGTGCTTTGTAAAATGCTGTCACGTTTTAGCTCAGTTAGTTTTCGTAGTATTTTTGGAGGAAGTAATTTTTACCTCCCTTTTCCAGATGAAGAAACGAACTCAGAGAAATGAGAAACTCCCAACTTTTCAGAGCAAGTGTGCTGTTCTAACCAGGGCCCTCCAGCTTTCCCTGATGTGTGCAGCGCACCTGGCATGGGCCCCAGTCAGTGACAACACACAGCTGCCCCCCCCATCCTCCAGGTCAGCTTCGACAGCGAGGCAGTAATACCCGGGACGTTGAAGATCCTAGCGCTCTGAAACTAGGTCCGCCGCCAGCAGCACCTGGGACTCACCTGTTGAGTTTGGGGAGATCATATGCATGGGACGAGCTGAGACTTCGGAAGGCCTCCCGGAGGCTCAGGAAGCAGAGCTGGCTCTTAGGAGCAGGTGGGCTTCTAAGGTGTGGCTCGGAGGGCTGTAGTTAAAACAAGAAAATAAAGGAAGAAATGTAGGGTGATGCCCTTAAAAAATAGCATCTGATTGTGAATTCTGGTACATTTCTGAAAGCAGGAGCCCTAAGTATATAGCATCGTACAGCCTCGATGTGCATGCGTGCGTGCGTGCGTGTGCACGTGCGTGTCTCTTGGTTCAGTCCTTCATTGGTTCCTTCTCTCATCCATCAGTAAACACCCCCTGAGTTTCCCTGGGTGTCAGGCATGTGGCAGCCCAGCCCTGTGGGTTCTAACGGTGAAAAGTGCAGGTGTGGTCCCTGCTGTCGTGAGGTGTAGGTAGAAGTTAGAGGGAAGTGACAAGTAGTAACTAAATATATTTAAAACGACAGGATTTTGAACTTTCTCTGATATTGTTTGAACGTTTTCCATTTGCGTCCTGGGAAGTGATTTTGCTCTTTTGTTCTCGCATCCGTCACGTAGGTATGGCTGCCCCTATCACTTGTCAGGCGTTGTAAGGGGTGAAAAAAACCAGTGTACACAGATGTATATCGGAGGTCAGGTACTGCCTCTTAGTCCTCTGGCCCCTACCCGCCATTCCCCCTGTGCTGCTTGGGCCGAACATTTCCCTGACTTTCCTGCCAGCCGGCTGCCATTAGGGTCTCCCCGGTGGGGGTGAAGGTGCAGGAGGGCAGGGGCCATTCTGCTCCTGGGGTCGCCTGGGTGGTGGCGGTGGCGGTGGTGCAGGGTGACCACAGCTGTGGCAGCCTGGGCTGCGGTGGTGGCAGCGGCAGGGGCAGTGGCCCCCTCTCCGTGGTCCAGCAAAGGACGAGCAGTAAATGTCCGTGAAAACGAGCGAGTGACCAGCTGCAGCTGTTTCCTGTTGTCAGGGGGGCAGGCCCGCAGGCACTCTGGTGTGAAGGCAAGTCTTTGACATTCTCATTTCAGTCTGTCGATTTTGAAAGACAGCCCCAGCCTCCCTACTGCTTCTCTGCTCTGGAGAGCGTGCTGGGGGGTCTGGGAGCAGGGGAGCCGGGGGGACGTCGTGGTTGAGCAGGGAGGGCGGGTCCCGGGCCCGCTCCAGCGTATGCTGGTGAGCAGTGCGCGTCTGCCAGCGCGGGTGCCTCCTTTGATCTCTTTGGAGGTTGGTGGGGGGGCTTGTTCCAGTCCGAGTCTCACTGTTTCTCGATGGTGGGCAGGTCACTTTCTGGGCCCCTTTTCCCCTGGGTGGACCTGGACCTGTCATTACAGAGTTAATGAGGCTCGTCTCTTGGACCTTCTAGGAGTCTTTGGCTGGTCTTTTTGGGTCTCGTTAGGGTTGATGATAAGCTTTCTCCCCTAAAGGACATTTTAGGAAACTTTCACCCATTTTGTTTAGAGAAACTTCCGGAGGCGATCTGGGGGACTGGAGGAGTGAGACTCCTTCTCAGGACCAGCTGCATGATCTGTGGGGCCCCCTTGTTCAAAACTTATGAGGAACTCGGAGACAGAGACAGCGTTAAGCAGAACGTGGGCCCCGAGCCTGGCACAGTGTGGCTGCAGGGTCACTGCCCGTGGAGCTGGCCTTTCCTCTTGATTTTCTTCCTCTCTGATCTTTAGAAACTGCTGAGGCTTCCTTTTATGAAAAGAATACCCTGCATTTGCTGCAGAGGGCTTCCACCTTACCCAGTGATTCTCATGACCGTGTGGTGCTGCAAGGGTTGTGTTCCCAACTTACAGATGAGAAAATTAAGACCGAGTGATTATAAGTTCCTGCCCTGGGTCAGGGAGCTAGTCAGGACAGAGCTCAGGCTGTGAATTCCTGCCCTGGGTCAGGGAGCTAGTCAGGACAGAGCTCAGGCTGTGAATTCCTGCCCTGGGTCAGGGAGCTAGTCAGGACAGAGCTCAGGCTGTGTCCATGGTTTGTGACTCAAAGCCCAGGGACCTTTTCCTTTAAGTACGGCTCCTCATCACAGTGAGGAGCACCTGTTCATCTGGGCTGAGGATAAATTCAGTGGATGACGCAAGATTTTGGGGGATATAACAGAAACTTCAGCCGAAATGCATGCTGTTTGTTGAAGACCCATGGGTACGAACGTGTAACTTACATGCGGGGCTTCTGATATCTTTTTAGCAGCAGACTCATCAGCGAGGACCTGCCTGGAGCTTTGAAGAATCGCATGTCTTTAACCTAGAGTCCCAATCTCTATAAATGAATCTTATAACTGGGGGAGTTATCACAGCACGGGGCACAGAATATGAGAGAAGAAGAAACCCTTGAGGGCAGTTCCTGAGACCATTTTCCACGCCAGCTTGGAATAATTGACCAGTCTTTCCATCTGTGTGTTGCTAGCGTCTCTGTCGTCCGAGTTAAACTCCGCGCCGAGGTGATGGCTGTGCACGTCCCGAGCATAATTTGCGCTAGGACTTGGTGGTGGAGCCGGGCTTCTTGCCCGGGTCGACAGCTGCCCTGGAGGAGGCTTGGTGGCCTGGCCAGGCCGGAGCTGTCAGATGGCCTTGGGCTGCCGCGGGCCTCCCTGGGCTGCAGTTGTGCCGTCTACAGAGATCGGGCGCCAGAAGCTCACTGGGAGGATTCGTCTGAGGGTCAAGTGAGATGATGTTCCTGAAGTATCCAGCAGCCTTTCTCGTAAGGCTCTGAGCAGCGCTGTGTGCACTGTCCAAGGTGCTGGGGATGCAGTGAGAAATCAGGAGTGTCACCTGCCAGCTGGGTCCAGCCCGTGTGGTGGAAGGAGACGAGCTTGTCAACAAAAGCCCCCGAAAGAGGCTGTTTGTCCACGGCTAAGAACACACACGGGGGCCGTGCAGTACAGTGTGGGGAGGGCCTGATACAGAAGGGTGTTTAATAGCCTTCAGTGCTGTTCCTTCCTGTGGTTTCTGGGACAAAATATCGAGGAAGGGGCCCCACCGTGTGCTTTGACACACTAAGGCTTAGGAAGGAGATGATCTCCTCTCAGACATAAATTACTATTCCTGTAATCAGGGATTTATCTTAGGTTTACCTTTAGTGACTAGGACTGTGCAAGTATAAACGATTCCTTTCAGAACCCCAGGAAAATGAATTTTGAAATGATGGTTATTTGACCGTGGTAGAGAAGACAAAGAGTTCCTTCGCTATCAGGCATAGCAAGCTGTTAAAACAAATGACGTTTTCATCGGCCGTGAGGAAGGGCTGGGGTGCTGGCCGCCGAGGCAGTGATGGGCTCAGTGATGCTGCTGAAGGTGGGGGTGGAAGCACCGTGTCTCTGCAGAAGGACTTCTGTGACCCCTCCCTCCCGCAGAGGTTCTCAGCCTGAGGCTGGGTGAAGAGAGGTGGGTTTCTGGAGCCAACGAGGGGAGAGCAGCAGCCTGGGAGCAGCAGAGGCTTTGGGGCCAGGCACACGGGAGTTGGACTCGGCTGCGTCATTCATTAGGGCCATCGATGGTGGACGGTTCCGTGTTCCTTGTTGGTGAATGAGGGTGATATGTGCTCTGCTGACTGCTTCACTGTATTGTCAAGAGGCTCAAATGGGTACCTGCTTGTGCAAGCATTTTGAAAACTAACTCACCTGGTGGGCTCCTTATTCATTGCATGCAATTTCAGGATGCCAACTCTGGGTCACATTGCGTGCAATTTCAGGATGCCATAGGTTTGGTGCAACCTGTCTTAGTCTCTGTGCAGGGGACCTGGTGTGAAGTGTTTGGGAAAAATGGTGTCTTTATGAAAGCTGAAGAATTCTAATCAGTAAATCTTAGTATCTACTGTAGAAAAAACCCTTTAACCACCACTGTCCAGTCTAGATACTTCTCCGAGTTCAAAGACCTGGGCTTGAATCCCTGCTGCCCCACTTACTGGCTGTCTGATTCCCAGCACATTTATTAACCTCTTTGGACCTTCAGTACCTGCCTTGTAACAGTGGGATTGTAATATCTACCTCACCAGGTCATTATGAAGAGTGAGAGACAGCCTTCCAAGGGCTGGACAGTACCTCCTGCCCAACACGTGTTACTTGGTTCTGAAGCCCCTTCCAGTTTGCCTAGTGGAGAATCTTAAGGGGAGGAGAGGGCAGCGGAGTGGGGATGAGGACCGTATTAGTTTTCTTTTGTGTGTAACAGATGACCACTAATTTAGTGGCTTAAAGAACACAAGTTTATTTTCTCACTGTTACTGTCATGAGTCCAGAATGTGTTAGCTGGGTCCTCTGCTCAGAGTCTTGCAGGCTGAAATCCAGGTGTCAGGTGGGGCTGTGTTCTCATCTGGAGGCTCGACTGGGAAGGATCTGTTTCCAGGCTCCCTCAGGTTCTTCATCCATTCCTTGTGGTTGTAGGACTGACGTCTCTGTTCTCTTGCTGGCTGTCAGCTGGACCACTTTCAGCTCATAACAGCTGCTCTTGGGTCCTGGCCACATGGCCTCCTCCGTACATCCTCTCATGCTTTGAATCTTTTCACTCAGGATGGGTATGTTCCCTTCCAAGGGCTCACCTGAGTAGGCCAGGCTCTCCTAGGATAATCTCCCATTGATTAAGTCAAAACCTACTGCTTGGGGGCCTTCATCACATATGGAAACCCCCTTCCCCTTTGTTATATAGCACAGCCTATCGTCATATCCACACTCGGGGGGAGAGGATGACACAGCTTGTACACCAGGGGCCGGGAGTCTTGGGGGTCATCCCAGAATTCTGCCTCCCGCAGGTGTTGGACTGCAGCTGGCCTGGGAGTGGGCAGGGAAGAGAAGCCACCGTCTTCTCTCACAAACTTAGGGAGGGGAAAGAGAAACCACGCTATGCGCCACTTAATATTGACCACAGAGCCATCTTCCTAAGTACCAGCCTCTGGGCCTGCAAAGGTCTGTGTGACGTATGGCTCTACACCAAGAATAGTGCTGTCTGGATTGATTCCAGTTTCGTGCAGCTGCGTTTGGCACTGAGGGAGGGAGGCATCAGTCACAAGGCATCCAAGTGGCAGGGATGATGTGCTTTGCATTGGAGAAAGCTAGCAGTAAAATAGCTTTAAACTGTTATCTCAAGATGATCACAATGCCCACTGCTTCATTGGAAAAAATAAATTGCCAGAGGAGTAATCTGAAACCATGTGAAACATGCAAAAACACCAGCTAAAATGCAGATTCTTTTGTGTGTATGTATTTCTAGATTTCCAGTGGGTTCAAGGAGATGTGTGTGAAGTTCAGCTGATGGTATATAACCCAATGCCATTTGAACTCCGAGTTGAAAACATGGTATGTATCATGAATCATTTGACCCTTTTGGGCTAAACATCAACTTACCATTAAAGTAAGTTTTTTACTTAATATTTGAGGCATACTGCCTATAATCTATGTCTGTTTTTAATATTTGTTTTGCCAAAGATTATAATCTTTTTGTGAGTGAAGACTACGTCTTGACATTCCCTCCCGTGTCTTTAGTGCTTGGTACTCAGTGAGATGTGTGAGTCAATGAACAAAGACATCTCGGATTTGAACACACACAGAGCTTAGTTGATTGCATATAAGATTTGAAATAATTATATTGAAATTTACATGAGATTAGCGAGGTTACAAACCCTGTATTGTGCCCACCACTCAATATCACTGTTACTGCACTGCTACAAGATGATAAGATGATCAAGGCCTAAGGGAAGAGTGAGCTCTTTATTCATAAGAGAATAAATGACTGCACTGCAAATACGAAGTTTCCCTCGGGTTTGAAATCTGATGTTCTGTTTCTGTGTTTGTGTACGGCGTTAGAGGCTCACTTTTTGCAGTGCTGTCCATTGGAACTGCTCCCCTAATTCTGCAGTGAGTGGGAAGGAGATTCGTATGGCTCTCCAAGCTAGACCTAGTGTTTCCAGAGCAGAGCCCTCCGCCAGCGGGTGGATTGCAGTCCTCAAGTCTTCTCTATGCTTATTATTGTATAGAACCGCTTTGTAAATTTTCGGCACTGTGCGAAGGATGGTGCTGAGCTGGGCGACGCCTTCCTTTGGGGTTTTATGACTCGTGTTCAAGGTGGGAGGCGGTCTGTCCGTACAGGTGTCCTGCTGAGTGCCCGCGCCGCACGTCAGGCCTGGCCCCTGCCGTGACCTTGGTCAGAGCCGTGGTGGGGTGCACGAGGGGCTGCAGGAGCCGTGTGGAGAGTTAGGGGAGGCCCCACTGAGGACACAGGGTGAGCGGGAGCTCAGAGGCAGACTGGGAGTTATCGAAGATGATGTTTAGGCCTCCGGCGTGAGGCATGGTTTTCCCAAATTTGTTGGAGTTCTTAGAAATTCAGCTGAATATTAAGCTTACCACCTTGAGGTCACTCCAAGAATGACCTGTAAGGATGAGTGTTCCCTCCTCCTCCTGTTGCACAAGAATGTGCCAACCTTAGGTTTTAGCTCTTGGTCAGGCCCTTTAGTGACTTTCTGTCTCTTGGCCTAAACCAGGAATAATAGTTGTTTAGAGAATTTCCCCCAAAGTGGTTAAAGTATCATACGCCTGCTGTTCTTTCTTACACATATTTTTAGTCTTAAAAAGAAGCTTTCATTTATATCTGGTTGAAAAGTAATATGTGCTTTTTATAAAAAATGAGGAAGAACAAAGAATAAAATAAGTTACCACTAGGAGATAGCCCACAAATCATGTTCAGAATTTAAAAATTAAATTATGGAATATTTCAGGCATATGAAATGTAACAGGGAATAATAAGCCCTTGTATATCCACCGTTCACATTTAGCAAATGCTCACAGTTGGCCGTATTTGCTTTAGCTATTTTAAAAGGAAATCAAATGCCAATATATTTTGCCTGGAGACAATAGCCATCTAATTGGTTTCTCTGCTTCCATTCTTGGCCACGACATCTGTTTCACACATGGTTAGATCATTTCATGCTTTTGCTCAGACTCTGGGCACAGGTGTGCTCATTGTTATTGGAGAGCCTTTGCTTCTGGGTGCTTTCTGTAGACAGAGTTAGGAAAAGTCTGCATGCATGCACACATAGACACGTGCTTACACACGTACCTACGTGCATACATCTGCACGTGTATGTACATGCATATACGTGTGCCCTTAGGCATGCATATACACAATCCAAATACAGACTTCATACATTCTGACTTCACAGCCATCCCTCCAATTCTAGTCAGTCTCCGTAGGGTTCTTCTCGCCTTCCTCCATTCCGCATCGGCGTCCTTCCCTCCAGTGTGAGAACCTGGGCTCCCAGCAACATTAGCACGCTTCTCGTCTGCTTGCTCCTGGGATAGACCTAAGATAGTTTCAGGATTGCTTCGACCATAGCACTGCAGAAAACAGCCCCCCCCCGGGAAGAATCCAGGATCCCTCCTACATTTACGTCTTCTTTAATGTATCTCAGCCATCTTCTGTAGATTTCAGTGCGGGAATCTCACAGACCACTCATTAGACTTATTCCAAGATAGGGGATGTTTTTGACCTCTTGTTAATGATATTTGTAATATTTTATTTTCTAATATGTTTTGTTTATTGCTAGATTATAGAAATACTTTTGCTTTTTTAATGCTGACTTTGTTACTTGGCTAAGTGCTCTTGTTAGTTCAGTTTTCCTCGTAGGTTCCACAGGGTTTTCCACAGTTTTTGTGTGTATGAATAATTGTCTTCATGCCCTTTCTTTCTCCTCTTGGCTGTTGTGCTGGATGGGACCTCTGTTACAGTGTTGAGGAGAAGGTCCTGAGCGCTGAGAGGTCCTGCAATCACGGGGCAGCCCCTGGAGGCCAGGGAGCCTGTGTCGTTCGCCGTCAAGCATAGGGCCTGGTGCTTAGTGAAATGAACTGATAATTCACAGATGCACTGGTGGAAGGATATTAACTGACGATCTATTTCCACACTTCATGTTTTTCATTTTGTTTGTAAATAAAATATTTTATTTTTTCTTTTTATTTACATTCCAACTTGGTAAAACAAGAAAGCAGAACAAATATTAAAAATACATCGAGCGGGGCTAATATTAAAGATGGAATTGTTGTTCAAGCACCCACAGTGCTGTCCATTTCGAGATAGTTTTGTGTTCATCGCACTACGAGGACGTCTCTACAATTCCCTGTGGACTTTTATAAGAGCCGCTAATGAGCCTTTTCCTTCTGAGAGTCCCGGGGCTCTCCTGTGGGCGGGGCATGATGCTTGGGGGCCGATCGGGGACTGACCAAGAGCGGTGGCTTTGGGATTGGGTTAGGGCCGTGCTCATTGCCGTCCTCTGTCACCTGCTCCAGGGGCTGCTCACGAGTGGAGTGGAGTTTGAATCTCTCCCTGCGGCGCTCTCCCTCCCGGCTGAGTCTGGTCTTTACCCAGTGACGCTTGTTGGGGTCCCGCAGACGACGGGGACGATTGCTGTGAATGGTAAGCAGGTTCGGGGGCTGCTAGCTCCTGTGCCGCCCGGCATTCTGATCTTCGCCCGTTAACAGGTCACGGATGGATGGCGGTGCTGTGGGACACGCCACGAACCACGTAGAGCGTGCGGGATGTGGAGGGCACCCCCCGTGCTCCTGTCTGTCTTCCCCGGAGCCTGCAAACACGCTCCAAGTTTCTCCCACTGCGGTTAAAACCCCCTGCCCCCCCCCGCACCCCGAGCCCACGATTTCCTCTCGCTGTGGCCTCATCTACTGTCTCTCCTTCCGAGCAGACCTCTTCAGAGAGCTGTCTGTACACGCTGAATCCACTCTTCCACCTCTGTGCTGGTTCTCTAACCCACCGCATCCTGCCCATCCAGCCATCACCTCACCAAAACTGCTGTCACGGAGGCCGCTGGCAGTATTTTTCCGGCTAAATCCGGTGCCTACATTTCAGATTTTGTCCAACTCCACTGCTCAGCAGCCTTTGGCACCGCTGCCCGCCTCCTTCCTGGGTCCGCTCGCCTGGTCACCCTCGCATCTCTGCCGCCTCTCCTGCCTGTCATTCTGGAGCAGTGTCTTCTGCAGACACTTCTTCTTCAGCCCGACCCTTCAGTCTGCCCCCAACTCTGTCCTTCCCTCCCACCCTCCTGCTTCCCCTTGCCTCTCCTCCCTCCCCCACCCCCTCCCACCCTTCCTCTCTCCTCCCCTCCTTTCTCTACCTGCTGTCTCTCGGCAATCCCATCAGACTCATCTACTTTCCCGGCTTCAGGTCCCACTCCATGCTGCTGATTCCCAGGGCCACGTCTCCTGTCCAGACCCCTTTCCTGGACCTGCACATCCAGCCGCTTCCCACCCATCTTCCTGGCTGTCTCGTGGGCACGTCACATACAGCATGTCCCAACTGGAGCCTGTCACCTCATCCCCCAAGCTGCCCTTCCCGCTGTGGTCCCGTCCCAGTGAGGGCATTGCCGTCTGGCCAGTTGCCCTGCCCGGGCACTGGGAGTCATCCTTCCCTGCTCCTGTCTCCTCCTCGCTCCCCCCTACAATACTGACCGTGTCATCAGCGCCCTCTCCACCTGCACAGCCGCTCTGGTCTGGCAGAACATGACCCTCTTCTAGAGTTTGTCACAGAAGCATCAGGACTGGTGTTTCTGCCCTCACTCTTTCCGTATTGCAGCCACGTGACCTTTGCACAGGGCAGATCTGATCCTGTCATCTGTGGACGGGAAGTCTTAGCGCCTTCACCACGCGCTTTCCATCAGGGCTGCACGCTTACATTGGCTGCGGAGCCCTGTACGCGCGGGCCCTGCTCATCTCTGCCGGCTCATACGGCTCCTGTCCTGGAAACACGCCATGCTTTCCTGCTGTTGGTGTGCCTCCAGACGTGGTGGCCCTGGTGCTTCTCCAGTGCCTAGCCCAGTCTTCCTTTCCCCCTGGAGCTCGTCCTCAGCTTCCCTCTGCTGGATCGGGCCCCTCCTTCACGTCACTGATCGCGGTGGCTTGTTGGCCTTTTCCTTGCCAGCCTCGTCTGTCTTGCCCGGCTGGATCCTCACACCTGGCACGTAGTAGTCTTAGCTGTTTGGTGGCTGAAAGAACAGACATTCACTGGGAGAGGTGCTCTCTGTCGAGCGGTGAGGCAGCAGCGTCCTAGGTGAGGGTGCGTGGCAGCCAGTGCTGAGATGGGCCGGGCCCCGGCTTGTGGGCAGTGGGGGAGGGGCGACCCAGAACGGGAGGTGGGTGGAGGGGGGCTTCTCCTGACAAGTGACCCTGAGGTTTGGAGGCGAACTAGGGGTTCTCCGAATGAGTGGGATGGGGAGTAAGAGGGATCCAGGCAGGAAGAACATCTGGTCCAGGCTCTTACTTACCTGGTGGTAAGAGAGAACAGGGTGCAGAGGGAGCTGGAGGGGGGCTCAGAATTAACTGGTCTAAGGCAGAGGGGTGTAGTGATGAGGCTGGGAAGGCAGACAGGGCCGACCCAGAGGGCCTCATAAGTCTTGCTGAGGGCAGTGTGGGCTGCTGCGTTATTTGAAGAGAGGAGAGAGATGGTCTGACGGGCGGTTCAGAGCCACTCCAGGCTGCTGTGTTGGAGAGCGGGTTGGAGGCGGGCAGGACAGGAGGAAGGAGACCAACTAGGAAGCTCCAGCCGTAGTCCAGGGAGAAGATGTCAGACATCGGACCCCAGCTGCGGCTGGGAATAGAGCAGAGGAGACAGATGAGAAGGAAGTAGCCAGGACCGAAAGGCTTGATTCAGAGTGACACACGGCCGAGGACCAATATGTCCACGGGTGAGTAGTGAAGCTCGGTGACAGAGGTCCCTGGGACAGACTAGTTGGTGTCCATTGTTTGGGGAGCCTTATGTGTGAAGTGTCACTGGACATAACACACAGGATTGTCATCAGATTTTCAGTTTATTTTCAGTCACCTTCAGCAATGGGCGAGGAAAGGAAAATGATTGATTTTAATTAAGAAACTGGAAACAAAGGTTGCTTCGTAGACAAAGCCACATCCTATCAGGTTTCATAGAAAGAACAGTATGACAGGGCTTTGTGCCAGCTGTGGGTTTCTGGGGAGGAAAATGTTCGCAAGTTAAATTAAAGGAGTCTTAGAAGGAACATACTTTAAAAAAAAGGAAATGTGGGTGCTGTGAACTGGAGTTATTTTAAGTTGAGGGGCCAGTTGGAACTGGCGGAAGGTAAAGGGGAGCCTTGATGAGGCTGTATCAGGTGCCAGCTTGCTTCTTGTTGAGTGTGTAGCCACTTAATATGAATGCAGAAAAATTGTCACCCTAGGCATTTAGCCATTGAGTATTATTTGATTTTGTTACACAGTGAATGTTGTTTATAATAATTATCTCAAAATTTCAAAAGCCATTTTAAAGCTTTGCTTAAACAATTTCAAGTGCTTATCTAACCCATGGAGGGTTTTTTTTTCATGGAAATTTTGCTAATCTTTTTTTTTTTTTTTTTTTTGCTAATCTTATATTATAGTACTTGTACACATTGAGCAGACTTGCCATATCACGTAACAGCTATAAAAACGATAATTGACTCTTGAACTTTCATCTCTCAACAGAAGATTTTGAATCTTTTTTTTCAAATACTTATTAAATTACATTATGTCCTGGAAAGGAATACAAGCTATCACTTTCATTTTAGAGATGGATAAATTTGAAAAGCAAATTAATAGAAGGATGAGGCACTCATTATTAAGTTCTGTGAGATTTACAGTTTATACACTGTCGCTTGGACGCAGCCAGCCTTGTGAAGTGGGCACGCAGGTGCTGCTGGCACCTCTGCTCAAGGAAACGGAGGGTCTTGGGGTTGAGTGTGGGAGCTCTGGGCGAGCCTGGCAGGCGACGGGGCCTAAATCTCAACTCAGCTCGGAAAGGGACCCTGCGTTCCTGTCACCCCGGGGCTGCCTTGAGGCGTGGGTGTCTCATGAAGCCTTTTCAGATGGTGAAGCTTTGCGTTTTGTCCCCAGGTTACCACACCACGGTCTTTGGTGTCTTTAGCGACTGTTTGCTGGACAACCTCCCGGGATTAAAGACCAGCGGCTCCACGGTGGAAGTCATCCCTGCTCTGCCCAGACTGCAGATCAGCACGTCTCTGCCCAGGTAGAGCACGCGCCGCGCGGGGTCTGCTTGCGGCCAAGAGGGGCACCTAGGAGTGCTGTCCAGTACACCTTCTCCGGTGGCCCCAGGAGTCTGAGTTAACCTGTGATCCTTATGACCAGAATAGAGGCGAAGGGTTTCTTCGAGGTCACCAGTAGTCAGTGTGCTCTGCTTGCAGCAAGCTGGAATATAGTTGAAGTGTTTCTTACCAAGGTCAGAACAAAATGTGAAATTAGGCTTTGGAATGGTAATTTTGGTGAGAAACAGTTGAGGTTTTAGAGAATTTAGGAAAAAGTCTTATCTTCTAAAAAATAGTCTTTTTTCTTTTTTTCCTTTAGCATTATAGGAAAGCATAAAGAAGAAAGGGAAATCTCAGAGTGAATTACTATTAATGCCTTCTGGTGTTTCCTTCCACTGTTTATCCATTAAAAAAAATGTTTGAATAGTTGAGATCGTACTATATTTTATATACTATCATAGATTACTTCTTGCATAAACATATAACATAAGCTAAAAATTTCTATTTTAATTGCTTAAAAAATTACATCATAAAGGTATCTCAAAATCTCATCACCATTCATTTCCTTGCTTTTGGAATTTGGGATTGTCTCAGTTTTTGCTCATATGAATAATGCTTTAATGTTTACCCTTTGGGCTGTTTTTATAAAATGTATCTTGGTATTTTCTGAAATGTTTCAAAAGCTCAGTCACTTACTTAATGGGCCCCTTCTCAGTGCCAGCCTCGTCTCATCCCAGCTCGGGGCTCTGATGGGTGGGACGCTGTGCTTTGGGACAGTCAGCGCCTGTGTCCGGGCCAGGCCTGCGGCCAGGCTGCATGTTTCTCTGCTTTCTCCCTCCTCCTTTTCCCACCGTACCGGAGGGGCTGGCATCCTCTTTGCTTGAGAGGCAGAGTAATTTGTGTCGGCTGTGTTTTAGTTTTCCTAAACACCTTCTCTGCAAATTCAAATTGACTACAAACAGCTTTCACTTGAGAAGGACTACCTGTTAAAATGTGGAAAGAAGTCATTTATAGTGAGGACGGGAGTCACTTTTCCTTCCTTGACAGAGAAAGTTTATTTCTTGACTCCTGAACAACTTTAAAGGTATAAAATGCAAAGGAATTCACGTTGATTCTTTATGCTGTTATTTTCGGAAAATGTGGTTTGGATGCACTTTTTAACCCCACCTCCCGCACACGCACCTCCCTCGTTGTTGGCTGGCTTTCGTCCCCACTGTGCCTCTAGAGCCCTTTCCCTGTGGTCACCGGTCCCTCCTTGCCCGGAAGTGGGTTTGCTGCCTGTGGGTTGGGAAGGAGACACCAGGGTAATGAGCACTGTGGATTGAGGGACAGTCAGTAGGACTCAGGCTGGAGCCTCAGACCAGGGCTGTAGTGCTGGAGCCTCAAGGGAGTGTCAGGCGAGGCTCAGGGCCTCTGGTCCAGCGCCCCAGCTGACCAGTGCCGAGGACCCGCCAGCTGCCCTGGGTCCCGTCAGGAGCTGCCAGCATTGCTCGTCGATTTTACCTGTGATGTGGAGGCTGTTGTATGTGCTTTTCATTTTTCTTTGTTTTCCTCCACTTCCCATGTTATCATTTGGAATGGTTCATTTAAGTTTTCTTCTTATATCAGTGGATTTTCCCAGGCCATTTCTGAGCATGAGATTTAAAAAAATTTTCAAAGAGAGCAGCACGCTTATGGATCATTTGAATTAATTCATTGTTTCACTATTGTCCTCACCATAATCCAATCATTAAGAATTTTTTTTGCTTCACACACGCTTGAGAAAGTAAGGCCCAGTGAGAGCGATCCCGCGGATGAGAGGTCGGTGACCCAGGGCGCATCTGCATGTAGACAGCGCTCATGATGTGGCAATTTGCCCTTGAGTTCCTGGACGCTGGGTCCTGATTCCGTGTTAAAGCCAAGGCTCCCTAGTCCCTGTTTCTGAAGTGTTTAAGTGTGGTGATGTGAATAATTCTAAAATGCCGCTGGTTTTCTTTGTTTTTTTCTGTGTTTCTAAAATTTATTGTAATTATTACTATTATTTTAGGTCTGCACATTCACTGCAACCTTCCTCTGGGGAGGAAGTATCCACTAACGTGTCAGTCCAGCTTTACAACGGAGAAACTCAGCACCTTGTTGTGAAACTGGAAAATATTGGGATGGAGCCACTGGAGAAACTGGAAGTCACCTCAAAAATTCTCACCACCAAAGGTAGGGAATTTAAGTAGGTTTGACCCCAGAAATGTTTATCTTTTTTATTTGCAGAAGAGACACATCAGATAACCAGTGTTCAGAAAGCCTAAAAATTTCTTCCACTTTTAATTTGACACCACTGTGAAATTTTTGTCCCAATCATGCGTGAAGAACACGCAAAGGAAGATAATGGAGCACAGGATGCACCTTTGTATCCCCTGTGCTGTTAACAATGATCAGATCTCGGGAAGCGTATCCTGGAATGAATGAATGAAGAGAAGCATTTGCAGGTTCAGAGGCATTACCATCTAGGATCCATCCATCCAGCCCAGTGTTTTCTGTGGGTTCAACACTTAGAGCCTGTGCACTCCCTCTTAAAGACAGATGCTGTTTCCTAGTTCTAAGGCACACGTAGCTTGGGTGTCATAAGACCTGTGTTAAACTTTGGCTTCACTGTTTACTTGCTATTTGTCCTTCACATGCCTCAGCTTCCTCCTGGGTAAGCAGGGGAGGTGGTCCTTAACCATGAAAAGTTGTTCTAAGAATTAAGTGAGGCAGCATGCGGCAGAGGACCTGGTCTGTTTGTGGTTAGTGAGTGGTACTGATCAAAGGGGGGATATATTGTGCGTGTGTCGGGGGGGAGGGCATCGAGAGTAGTAAGTGGAAATAAAATCAGGTCATTTAATAAAGTTAGAGAAATTATACCGTCTGGGGAGACCAAAGACAAAGACAGAACAGGGAGAGCAAGCTGGTGGGATTTCGGGGTGTTTACATGCTTTTGACGTAGGAGCGAGGTGAGCCAGGCATCCAGTGGGAGCTTGGGCGCTCCCGGGCGCTGCTGAGGACGGTGCTGTCCCGGGGCTCCTGGCTCTGGTGGGCCGAGGCCGCCATCTCCGTGAGGGTCTCCAGGATCGGATGCTGGGCCATGGGGCCACAGGCATTCAGCTTCAGAACTACTTTTCCAAAATCCAGTTACACAGTCATCGTGTGAGAGTGACTGCTGCCCCAAGTCCCCTCTGCTCTGTGCCATCGTAGTCATTTTATCCACGGTAGGGAGGTGGCGTGTAGTGCTCTAACGCCAGGGTTTAATTTGCATTTCCCTGATGACCAGCGAAGTTGAACACCTTTCATGTGGTTTTGGATACTCAGGTCCTTTGTCGTACCAGCCCTTTGTCCTTTTTTTCCCAGTGGGTGTTCTGCCTTCTCTCTGTCTCTGTTTCTCTCTGTCTCTGTGTGTCTGTCTCTTTCTCTGTCTCTGTCTGTCCCTCTCTCCTGACTTGCAGGGTGTCTTTGATCCTGAGTGTAAGTTCTTTGCTGGAACTGTGTGGTGCGAATATCCCCTCCTACTCTACCCGGCTGCCTTTACACTCTCTCAGCCATGTCCTTGGATGAACAGAAGTTCTTCATTTTAGTATGGTTCACCTAATCATTCTTTTCTTTTATGGTCATTGCGTTTTGTGTCTCTGAGTCTTTGGGGAATTTTGATGATCCTACCTTAATCGCATCCTTTCTTCCCTTTCCCTCCTATTTTCCGGAGCAAACACATATGGATTAGGTAGAAACTGCCTCCCTGACATGCAATACCTTCATCTGGTATTCTGAAGTTAATTAAATGGTTAAAGGGGTTGGTTGATGTTTGAACAAGCGAACTAACATTGAATGACAGAAAATTGCAGAGTACATGGTGGTAAAAATTTTCACATCTCCTGTGATTTAGCTTGCCTTCACAGCTTAGCAACTGGAAAATATCTCTTCCTTTTCTCAGATAAGCCCAAACGGTAACCACGTGTCCATTATTCATTACAAACTTGCTTCTTCTTTCCGAAGCACAGATCCTCAGGGTTCTTCTTTGGAAACCCCTGCTGTCCCTGCGCCCCAGGCCCCGTATCCCTGGCCTCTGCCCCAAGCCTCAGCCTCAGCCACCTCTCCCCTTAAACTCTCGTCACGTTGACCGTTAGGAACTAGTTTCAGTTTCCTGGACGTTCGTGCTGTCTCTCTAAACTTGAGGATAAACCATCTCCTCTCACTAGGAGCCGACTTGCTAACTTCTGTTCCTGCCTTTGCCTCCTCTTCTGCAGTTAACGTATCCTGGGGTTTCTGCTCCGTGGTCACTCTGGGAAGCCTTCCTAGACTGGGTGACTGGGGCCCCCCTTTGTTGTCTCAGAGGCCCGGGTGACTTCTGAGGAGCCCCTTTCACTCCGAGTCGTCATTGCTTGTGTTCTGGTCTCCCTCCAGCCAGGTGCGAGTCTCTCAAAGGCAGCGAGCGCGTTCCCCTACCTTTGCTGTTCTTACGCTTTTGAACTCTTCTGGAACTTATTCTTTGTATCAGCCATTCCCTGCCTCTCCAACCTTTCATTATAAAAATATTCAAACATACAGAAGAGTGGAGAGAATTTTACAGCGAACACTGCAAACCCACCGTCTAGCTTCTATAATGTTTGGCTATCCAGCCTCCTATCCATCCATTGATCCATCTTGTTTTTTTTGTGTCGTTCAAAATAAGTTGCAGATTTCTGTGCATTTTACCGATTAATACTTTAGCATGCATATCATTAATTAGACTTCAAAGTTTGTTTACTTTTCTTTGGTAAAAAGTATATGGGGTGAAATACACAAACCTTAAGTTACCATTTGATAAGTTTTGACAAATACATGTGTCTCACCCAAACCCATATCAAGATATATCACAGACCATTCTCATCACCTCAGAAAATCCTCTCATGGCCCTTTCCAGCCAATCCCTGCCCAACCTGAGAGGTGGCCACTCTCCGTATTTACCTGGTCAGCCCTCGGTCATCGTTTACTGGCAGCGATGCGGGAGGGTGGAAACGCTCGGGGGAACCGGGCAGAATCCCTGGAGAAGCCTCCGGGGCTGGGTCCTTGCAACACTGTCAGCAGTCACCTTCTCGCCCAGCTCTCAATTTAGCCTCTTCGAGGGCAGGGGGTCAAGCATTATTACCCTCACGCTATGGATAGGGAGGTGAAGGCAGAAGAGGTTAAATGACGTATCTGGGATCACACAGCTGGTTCCATCATGTAGAGCACGGGCTGGCCATTCAAAACAACACGTTTGCAAGTGAAAAATTAAAGCTGTCATTCTTTTTTAATTCTCATCCCGAGCTGCCATACATTTACATGTGGAATTAAATTAATGAAAATAAACCATCTGCTTCCAAGATATACAAAGGGAATAATTCCTGTCACTTATATTCTACAGTACCAAAAAGCTGTCAGTATCAATAAATGATGTAATATAAATGTGAAGATGGGAAAATGTCTTAAACCGGGAACGTGAGTGAGCTCCCTGTGAAGCTCTTCCACAGGGAATTAAGCACTCCCTCCTCCAGGGTCCGTGTTATTTTCTTTGTAGTGCTGTTAGGGTTATTTTATGTCTCAGCAGTAATAATAACTTTTACTTTCTAGCACTCACCACGTGCCAGCTGAGTGGTATTTCAGGTAGTTTCTTCTCATAAGTAATCACGACACCTGTAAGAGGTCTTTCTGGGGTAGGGGTGGTCTGTTTACCTCCCTGCTGCAGCGCCGGGGCCTGGGAACTAAGAACAGTGCTTGTCACAGAGGAGGTG
Source organism: Balaenoptera borealis (assembly GCF_965194805.1). NCBI lineage: Eukaryota > Metazoa > Chordata > Mammalia > Artiodactyla > Balaenopteridae > Balaenoptera > Balaenoptera borealis. Next base: position 3,376,457 of record NC_138876.1, read on the forward strand.
CTGAGTGAACCCGGCGCGAGTCCCCACCACACAGGTTGTTGTGAGGCTGGCGTGTTAATGCAGGTCACGGGAGCGCTGAGGACGACCCTGAGCCCGAGGTGCCCACGTCTTGCCTGCTCCGAGGATGCTGACTGCTCTCCGTGTGTTCTGTCTGCAGGTGGTCTGCGTGCCCGGGGCCTTGGCCGCGTGGGAGGCCTGCCTGCGGGCCTCACGTCTTCTCCTGTTCCTGCCCCCCGTCGGGGGCCCTCGCAGGTCTCTGGTCACGCCTTCACTCCCCTCTGATTGACCCCCTTTTCTTCAGATAAAGAAAAGTTTCCTGTTGTGTTTTTTTTTTTTTTAAAGATGTTTGCTGTGGGTTTGTCATATATGGCCTTTATTATGTTGAGGTAGGCTTCCTCTATGCCCACTTCCTGGAGAGTTTTTATCATAAATGGGTGTTGAATTTTGTCAAAAGCTTTTTCTGCATCTGTTGAGATGATCATATGGTTTTTATTCTTCAATTTGTTAATATGGTGTATCACATGGAGTGATTTGCATATATTGAAGAATCCTTGCATCCCTGGGATAAATCCCACTTGATCGTGGTGGATGATCCTTTTACTGTGTTGTTGGATTCTGTTTGCTAGTATTTTGTTGAGGACTTTTGTGTCTATATTCATCAGTAATATTGGTCTGTAATTTTCTTTTTTGGTAACATCCTTGTCTGGTTTTGGTATCAGGGTGATGGTGGCCTCATAGAATGAGTTTGGGAGTGTTCCTTCCTCTGCAGTTTTTTGGAAGGGTTTGAGAAGGGTGGGTGTTAGCTCGTCTCTAAATGTTTGATAGAATTCACCTGTGAAGCCATCTGGTCCTGGACTTTTGTTTGTTGGAAGATTTTAAATCACAGTTTCAATTTCATTACTTGTGATCCGTCTGTTCATATTTTCTGTTTCTTCCTGGTTCAGTCTTGGAAGGTTGTACCTTTCTAAGAATTTGTCCATTTCTTCCAGGTTGTCCATTTTATTGGCATAGAGTTGCTGGTAGTAGTCTCTTAGGATGCTTTGTATTTCTGCAGTGTCTGTTGTAACTTCTCCTTTTTCATTTCTAATTTTATTGATTTGAGTCCTCTCCCTCTTTTTCTTGATGAGCCTGGCTAATGGTTTTTCAATTTTGTTTATCTTCTCAAAGAACCAGGTTTTTGTTTTACTGATCTTTGCTATTGTTTTCTTTGTTTCTATGTCATTTATTTCTGCTCTGATCTTTATGATTTCTTTCCTTCTGCTAACTTTGGGTTTTGTTTGTTCTTTCTCTAGTTCCTTTAGGTGTAAGGTTAGATTGTTTGAGACTTTTCTTGTTTCTCGAGGTAGGCTTGTATTGCTGTAAACTTCCCTCTTAGAATTGCTGTTGCTGCATCCCATAGGTTTTGGATTGTCGTGTTTTCATTGTCATTTGTCTCTAGGTATTTTCTGATTTCCTCTTTGATTTCTTCAGGGATCTCTCAGTTATTTAGTAACGTATTGTTTAGCCTCCATGTGTTTGTGTTTTTTACGTTTTTTCCCCTGTAATTCATTTCTAATCTCATAGCATTGTGGTCAGAAAAGATGCTTGATATGATTTCAATTTTCTTAAATTTACTGAGGCTTGATTTGTGACCCAAGATGTGATCTATCCTGGAGAATGTTCTGTGCGCACTTGAGAAGAAAGTGTAATCTGCTGTTTTTGGATGGAATGTCCTATAAATATCAATTAAATCTATCTGGTCTATTGTGTCATTTAAAGCTTGTGTTTCCTTATTCATTTTCATTTTGGATGATCTGTCCATTGGTGTAAGTGAGGTGTCAAAGTCCCCCACTATTATTGTGTTACTGTCAATTTCCTCTTTTATAGCTGTTAGCAGTTGCCTTATGTATTGAGGTGCTCCTATGTTGGGTGCATATATATTTATAATTGTTATATCTTCTTCTTGGATTGATCCCTTGATCATTATGTAGTGTCCTTCCTTGTCTCTTGTAACATTCTTTATTTTAAAGTCTATTTTATCTGATATGAGTATTGCTACTCCAGCTTTCTTTTGATTTCCATTTGCATGGAATATCTTTATCCATCCCCTCACTTTCAGTCTGTATGTGTCCCTAGGTCTGAAGTGGGTCTCTTGTAGACAGCATATATATGGGTCTTGTTTTTGTATCCATTCAGCAAGCCTGTGTCTTTTGGTTGGAGCATTTAATCCATTCACGTTTAAGGTAATTATCAATATGTATGTTCCTATGACCATTTTCTTAATTGTTTTGGGTTTGTTTTTGTAGGTCCTTTTCTTCTCTTGTGTTTCCCATTTAGAGAAGTTCCTTTAGCATTTGTTGTAGAGCTGGTTTGGTGGTGCTGAATTCTCTTAGCTTTTGCTTGTCTGTAAAGCTTTTGATTTCTCCATCGAATCTGAATAAGGTCCTTGCCGGGTAGAGTAATCTTGGTTGTAGGTTCTTCCCTTTCATCACTTTAAATATGTCATGCCACTCCCTTCTGGCTTGTAGAGTTTCTGCTGAGAAATCAGCTGTTAACCTTATGGGAGTTCCCTTGTATGTTATTTATTGTTTTTCCCTTGCTGCTTTCAATAATTTTTCTTTGTCTTTAATTTTTGCCAATTTGATTACTATGTGTCTCAGCGTGTTTCTCCTTGGGTTCATCCTGTATGGGACTCTCTGTGCTTCCTGGACTTGGGTGGCTATTTCCTTTCCCATGTTAGGGAACTTTTCGACTATCATCTCTTCAAATATTTCCTCTGGTCCTTTCTCTCTCTCTTCTTCTTCTGGGACCCCTATAATGCGAATGTTGTTACATTTAATGTTGTCCCAGAGGTCTCTTAGGCTGTCTTCATTTCTTTTCATTCCTTTTTCTTTATTCTGTTCCGTAACAGTGAATTCCACCATTCTGTCTTCCAGGTCACTTATCCGTTCTTCTGCCTCAGTTATTCTGCTATTGATTCCTTCTAGTATAGTTTTCATTTCAGTTATTGTATTGTTCATCTCTGTTTGTTCTTTAATTCTTCTAGGTCTTTGTTAAACATTTCTTGCATCTTCTCGATCTTTGCCTCCATTCTTTTTCCGAGGTCCTGGATCATCTTCACTATCATTATTCTGAATTGTTTTTCTGGAAGGTTGCCTATCTCCACTTCATTTAGTTGTTTTTCTGGGGTTTTATCTTGTTCCTTCATCTGGTACATAGCCCTCTGCCTTTTCATCTTGTCTATCTTTTTGTGAATGTGGTTTTTGTTCCACAGGCTGCAGGATTGAAGTTCTTCTTGCTTCTGCTGTCTGCCCTCTGGTGGATGAGGCTGTCTCCCTGTTGTGTTTTTCTCCTCCATCTTCCTTGCTTTCCTGTCTTGTTCTAATCCCTGCTCTTACAGACTCACGGAGTGAAGTAAGTCAGAAAGAGGAAAACAAATACCGTATGCTAACACATATATATGGAATAAAAAGAAAAAAAGGTTCTGAAGAACCTAGGGGCAGGACAGGAATAAAGATGCAGACGTAGGGAATGGACTTGAGGACACGGGGAGGGGGAAGGGGAAGCTGGGACGAAGTGAGAGAGTGGCATGGACATATATACACTACCAAATGTAAAACAGATAGCTAGTGGGAAGCAGCCGCATAGCACAGGGAGATCAGCTCAGTGCTTTGTGTCCACCTAGAGGGGTGGGGTAGGGAGGGTGGGAGGGAGATGTAAGAGAGAGGGGATATGGGGATATATGTATATGTATAGCTGATTCACTTTTTTATACAGCAGAAATTAACAAACCATTGTAAAGCAATTATACTCCAATAAAGATGTTTAAAAAAAAGAAAAAAAAATCCTTTTGCATTTGCAGTATATCGTAGGGATCAGGAACACTTAAGAGTCACACAGGCCTTTGTGGGCCTCTCAGGGGTCTGAGCTGCCATCTGGGCACTTATGGGGCACGTGTGTTCCCCCATCACAAGCTCCTGACCTGGAGCTGAGCATTTACAATCCACCACATCAGGACAAGGATCATCTGCCCATGTCATGGAGTGATTCTAATTACAGTCCGTTTGTGAGCTCGTCTTTATTTGTAGGTTGTCAAAAGAGGCAGACTTCTGCCTTTACTTAAGTAATCATAAATTTTATTATAATTAAACCCAAATTGAGATGAATTTATTGCATTTGCTTTTCAACAGATCTTCTGAGATACCCGTGAGTGTGTGTACAAACACAAATATACACATACCTGTGTACATAAATACATATACACATCCCTTCATTTCTTTATACTTCCAGCTTAATTTTTTGACAAAAAGCAACGGCTCCATGTGGGTATAATGAACAGGTCCTAAGTGTTTTGACTAAGGTGCCATTCCCTACTGCTTCCTGCTCTCATCAGCATTGTGGCAAAGTCTCTGCAATTAGAAGCACAGATGAAAGGTCCTCAGATGTTGAAGGTCAGCAGCAGTAACGACTCCTCTGGTGGTGTCAGTGTCAAATAACCAGTTTCACTTGACTGCATGAAACTAAACTCTAGCGTTAAAATAATGACTATTATTTCTGAAACGAAATTCCACAGGGGGGAGAATTAGTGACATATGCTACTCTCTTGGTTTATGTTTATCTTGTTATTCCTGATAGCTTATCACTATATAGGATTTTGAAAAGCCCCTCTGGACATTCCATTTTGTAGCACAGTAATGAAGGAAAGAACCAGAAAGGCCCACTTCTGAGGCGTAAAAACATATTAAATCCGACAGTGAAGCTATTCGGCTCTCTGTCCTGCTGCCGCTGGAGGAGAGTCCGTGCGCTGTGAATTCCTCTGTGTCGTTACTTAGTTATAAATACCTTAGTTGTTTGGCTGCAGAAGATGAATAAGCTGTTCCCCACAAGTGGACTTGCCTGTTGTCTGAATGTGTCACTCTTAAGCCACGGAACTTAACACAGAAATAAGCAGGGCAGCTAGCACCCTTTCTGAGTAGACCCTAAGCTTGGAGGCAGTGGGGTACTGAACACAGGACTTTGAACCTTATTTAGCTACTGGCCTTTTCTGGGGCTGGGGGCGGGGGTCGGGTGGCGGTTTCCAGGTCTCTTCGTGCCGTTTGCCTGCGCGCGTAGCGGGAGCAGCCAGCGCGGTTCCACACGGCTTGCGTGCTGCCCTTGTCCCTTTTCCTGCTGCTCTGCTGTTGCCTCTGTCAGGGCAGGTGGTAGCACGGCCTCTCTTCAGCCGGCGACTTGAGAGACGGGTTTTGGAGCCGGGTGGTTTGGCTCGCAGCCCCTTGCCGTTAGTGAGCCCTGCGTGGCTGCCTGAGCAGGCCGCTGAGTGCCTGCGGGTTAGCGCTGCAGCCTGGGCACCCCTGGCCCAGCCCTGCTCTCATCTGGTGATTCCAGAGGGAGTGGTAGTGCCTCTGGGGTGCCCAGCACCGTGCCTGGCACGTGGTGGGTGATGGGTACCTGCTAAGTTCCCTTCCCTTTAAGTGGGGAAATGAGCTGCTGCTTTTGCTTCGCGATCGCTGCCCCGGGGGAGTGTCTTGGGGGCTGGGAAGCCAGCCCTCAGCGTGGGCAGGGCCGACTTGAAATACACAAACTCACGCCCCGCCTGAGGCAGGCAGGTGCCTGGGTCCACGTTTCCTGGGTTGATCTCTCCTTGAGCTGTTCAGAAGCCATCTTAGCTTTCTCTTTGCTCTCAAATTTTTCCTGGAATGGTGAAATTTAACTCCCCCCCAGATGAGCAAGGGTGTTCTGGCATTAAACCCTGCTCATCACACAGCGAACGAAACCAGAAGAGGTGAGATGGTGAGAAGCAGCCTGGGAGGCCATGGGCAGCTCTGACAGTGAGGAGCTTGCTGGCTCCTCTGTCCCTGGCCACCCAGGGGAACCTGTTAGCTGGTCGATTCTCAGGACCCAAGGGGCTCGGTAAGGAGGCCGCTGAAGGCCCATGAAGGAGTTAACAGTAAGAGTTACCCGCCCTGCCGAGTTTTCTCACTTTCTCGGCCTGGTCTTTTTTCGAGTTGCTTGTGTTATGGCATTTTTATGTAATTCTTAAAAAAAAACAGAACACAAAAACACTTTGTGGCAATACAGGGCAAAACTTAAAAAATAAATCTTGTAAAAAAGCGGTTTTTTTTCCTTCTTAGCATGGTCAAAGCGTAGAAGTGTCTTGGGGAAAAAAGACTCAGTTTCTTCAATGTCTCCTTCAGTGTTCATGCCACATCCCGCCTGCACATTTGGGTGAGGACAGAAGCAGAGGAGAGCTGGGAGGATGTGGCAGCGGCCGCACGGGGTTAGTGGGCCAGGCGCTGCCAGCAGAGGGGGCAGCATGTGTGGGTGGTAGTAGGGGCACAGCGGGTGAACGTGGGGAAGGGGAGGAGGAAAGGCAGGGGTGAACCCGGACTGTTCTTCCCAAGGCATTTCAGTCCTGTCAGGACCCACGTATGCTGGTGCAGCAGAAGATGTGCTGAGAGCCCTCACCTAGTTTCTGCCCGTCCACAGGAACAGAGCTGAATGAGTGCTTGCGTCTTGGTGCCTGTGTTTCAGAAGTGGCCCAGTAGAAGCTTTGGGAGGGGGGCCTTTGCGGGGCCTCAGTATCTTGGCCGGTATTGCCATTTCGTAGAAACGTTGGCCAGAGCTGCTGTGGCAGATGGAGAGGCTGTTTAAAGAAGTTAGCACGCACTGCTATAGTCCTGGGGCTTTGGGATCTGGGCTTCCAGCAAGCAGGGCCCGAGCGGTTTTCTGCCCTGGCTTCATGTCGCCTGGTATGTCATATACCCTTCTATCCCAAATTAATCTGTGGGATTGGAAAATAAAGACAAAGAATGTATTAACCTGGTTCACACATACTTATAGAATGTGAGTTACTGGGTCATCGAGAGGATTTTGGTACCATTAGTGCTTTGGGAGGGAAGGCAGTAACTTCCGTTGTGGAGTCGGATGCTGGCAAAATACCCAGAGAGTAATATATCCAGCAGAACTAGAGGTCAGGTCAGTTTGTAAAACTTAATCAGATGAGGCTCCTGCCACATACTCAATAATTGCCAGCAAACATCTAGAATCTGTGTGTTCCGTACAGTATTCATTCTATAGGAGGAGGGTGACAAGACCAGCGTGTATGTGAGGAGTTTTGACTGTAACGTCCATTAAATGCATCCCACGCACAGGAGGGTGTGTAGACACATACAGGCCAAGTCCAGAGTCAACCCCACGGGTCCCACTACTCTTTAACCTGCCTGGCCTCTCCTCATCTTCAGGCTTGGTCTGATTAGCAGTCTCTCCCAGAGGTTTTCCCTGGATCTGTGGTTACTGTCAGGTGCCCAAGTATCCCGGCCTACAGTGATTAATCGTTCACGTTGTCCTTAAATCTTACCTCCCAGGAACCAGCACTCTCAACAGTCCCATCATCCTTTTCCCAACTGCCCATCTGTTTTTAGATCATTCTGAAATAATATAGTAATATCATCAGTCTATTAAAAAATCTGAACACCCTATAAACTAGTGGAATCGGTGATGCCACTGTGCACCGGACACTTAATTGAGCACCTATTGTATGCCAGGTCCTCTACTTCCCAGCTGGATGACCTCCAGCAAGGACGTGCACTTCCTTGGTTTCCAAGGGGGATAATGACCACAGCTCCGCTGGGTTACTGTGAGGATTAAGTGAGATGACTCACATGTGGAAAGAGTCTGGCATGTTCGAGGTTCGGTGTTCAATGAATAACTAAGTAAGTAAATGAATGTGATGTGGTTTCTAAACACCTTTCAAGGACGCCACCCCTGATCTGTTCCTATTTAAGGATACCCTGAGGATAAATGTGCTCTATTAGACGTGTTCTAATTGGAGCTCAGCCAGTTCTGGAGGGAGCACACCCCGGACAGGAAGACATGAACTTATTTTGTGTTTACAGCACAGTTTGGCCTCGTTTTCTTGCAGTTAGCAAACCTCACAGGTCTTTCTCCTTCAATATGAACCTCGATCAAGCTCTCTGTCTTCCACTGGACTCTTGCAGTGTTGATTTCTGGGTCCCAAGAGGATGACTTTATTTTTTAACCCTACCTTGATGTGCCTTCATGCAGGAAGTGAATGTCATGGCTCTAGAATCATTTGGATCTAGAATTCCGGCACTTTTCCCTAGTTTTGGACCATGGGCAGGTTACTCTCTCTAGGTGTCCGTTGCCTTATTCTGATGGAGGGGATTTAGCACAGAGAGTCGGTTTGTTTAAAGGGAGGTGGTAAGGTAACCCTTAGGTGGGAACAGCAGCAGGTTGCTCCCCTGTCTGGGACTGAGGGACAGCAGGAGGGGGGATTAGCGAGGCGGATTAGGGGACAGAGAAGTACAGCGGGAAGTCCTCCCGTTCACCTCGCTGGTGTGGAGGGATTCCCGCCCCAGGGCCAGGAGGATGGACACACACGTAGCGCCCGATGCTGGATGGATGGGACCACAGCCCGCCGTGCAGGGGACAGAGGGAAACCAGAGGCCACGGGGAGGCAGGCTTTGTAGTGTCAACGATGTGGGGTGCCCCCTGGTTCCCACAGGGGGCTGTGCTTGGCTGGCAGGGAACTGAAACCCACCCTCAGGGCTAAGCGGGAGCTGCGTCTGGTCCCCGGGATACGGAGGGTCGTTTGTCAGGGGACCGTATCCTCGGGAGCAGAGTCAGGAGGAGAACTTGCAGTGAGGTTGTTCCAGGCCCTCCTGGTTTCACCACATGTCAAGGCAGTGCTGATATTGGACTTGATTCTAGGCCCTAAACACCCGCTCCTCCCAGTCTGTAACGAAGCAGGGATCGTCTGGCAGAAGGGGGAGCCACACAGGTGACACAGCTGTTTCCAGATGACACAACCGGTGCCCCCCCTGCCCCCCTGGCTCCTTCCTGGGCCCCTTCCTCCTCTCAGCACATTTCAGCTTTAGTCTATACAGTGCTTTACAGACACCACCCTGTTTAATCTGTAAAACAGCCCTGTGATGTAGGAGTTGTCACCCCCATTTCATACACGAAGAAATGTTGACACGGACAAATCATCACTCCCCATCCAGCTCTAGGTGGTCAGAGTCAAAAAGCCGTCAAACCCAAGGCCGTCTGACTACGGAGAGCTAAGGACGCCCCCCCGCCCCGCAAAAGGCCCTTTCTGATTTTGTGTTCCTGTTACCTGAAGAGGGTCTCTCTCCCCCTAAACATGGATCTGTTTCTCTTTAAGGCGATAGAACATAGAAAGTACTGGTTGAGCTCTGACTCTGTTCATGAGAACAAGAGTGCACGGCTCTTGTCGGGGAGAGAAAGCCGCTCCACGGGGGCAGTGCTCATAGACACAGGCCTTGGAACAGCCGTGATTCTGGAATTCTCTGGTACTTTGATCCATCCCATTTTAAATGGTTCGCATCTTTCTTTGCTTTTGAAGGTGCATCCGAATTTTCTAGGGGGATAGCTAAGTCTCCTGCTGCCTCAGTTGCATCCTCATTATCACCTTTATTACTGTCATTGTAGAAAAATTATATGGTGACTTCCTGAGCTGGAAACTAGAAGAAACCCTTGCCCAGTTTCCCTTGCAACCTGGAAAGGTGGCCACTTTCACCGTCAGCATCAAAGTGAAGCTGGATTTCTCTTGCCAGGAGAATCTCCTCCAAGACCTCAGTGACGGTAAGTTCTTCCCCAGTTTTAATCAGCACATCGTGGTCCCAAGTCACACGGTAGCGATCCCCATGCCTCGAGCCCCGCTGCTCTCTCGGTAACGTGCTTGTCATTCATTAGCTCGAGCGGCTTGAGACTTCTCCTGGGCACGTACTTAACGAGTGAGTTACTGTGCACAGGGAAAGTAATAAAAGTACTTTTCCGTTGAACGATTTCTTAATTCACACTCTTTACTATTTTGTGCTCATTTGCCAGGAGGTCATCCTAAATTAGTGGAATGTAGGAATTACTGCATTTTTCTTCAAGCATAAGTGCTGTGATCCCTTAGACATCTAATTAGCTGTGATTATGAAGTTCTCCTTCAAAGTCTAATGATTTCTATAAGGAAATGGAGTGTGGAGAAAAATGGGAATTTATTTTTGTTATAACATTAGGACTAGCTGATTAGGGGTAAGATTTCATAGATTAATTATGTCCGATTATGCAGCATGCATTCATACTTTCATTGGGAGTCATCGTGGGGTGTGTTAGTTAGCTCAGGCTGCCACAAGAGAATACCACAGACAGCGTGGCTACAATTACAAACTTCTTTTCTCATAGTTGTGGAGGCTGGAAGTCTGAGATCAAGGTGCCAGCATGGCCACGTTCTGGTGAGGGCCCTTTCCTGGCTTGCACACAGCTGCCTTCTCACTGTGTCCTCACGCGGCAGAGCGAGCCTGGTGTCTCTTCCCCTTCTTAGAAGGGCACCAGTTTTATCAGACTAAGCCCCCACCCTGTGGCCTCATTTAACTTTTGTTACCTCCTCATGGGCCCTGTCTTCAATTATAGTCACAGTGGAGGTTAGGGCTTCAACATATGAATTTGGGGGGCCACATTCAGTCAAGGGGTATTATTGGAGACGGTCAGTGGATTCTGTTACTAGAACTTAGCAACTATGTGACTTTGACTTCTCTGTGCCTTAATCTGATAAGATGACAGTAATACCCATTTCTACAGTTGTTGTGAGGATTTGCCCTTCACCTGCAACATGGTAAGGGGTCAACAAGTGTTAGTTATATTCCCCACCCCCACCCCCCACCGCCGTCACAGATTTATGGCATTACAAGACATTTAACCACCTCTTATTAGAGACAAGCACTTGGCCAGGCTCTTGGAAAACAGAGATGAATGAGTCAAGGTCTGTCCCCTGGGCAGTAGTAATAACAGCAGCTAACATTTAAGAGGTGTGCCTAGATCAACTCACTGAACCCTCACAGCAGCCCTATGAAATAGGTGCTATTAATAGCTCCGTTTTACAAATAGGGACAGTAAGGCATAGAGAGGTTGTACAGTTTTTCCAAGGTCACACAGCTAGGAAGTGGCAAAGCTGGGTTGTGAAGCCAGGCAGCCTGACTCTGGAGTCTGTCCTCGTAACTATTCTGTGGCCTGTTGTTGCCCAGAGGGTCAGCCAGAAAAATAAATATGTAATTGGAACACCCTGAGACTCAGGGGTGTTACTGAGATGCAGCTCACTTTATCAGTAGGGTCCTGCAGGGAGGGCCTCCCAGAGCTGGTGTGTGACTTGGGCCTGAATTGGGGAGTATCCTAGAAGAAGAAAAAGCCTGTGCTCCACAGGCCTTTCAAGGAGCAGCAGGTACAGAGGCCCGGAGATCTCTGGCCAGTGACGCAGTGGGATTCACCTCCAGAGACTAGATGGAGATACGTGTAGATGCGGACCTGATTATTCAGATCTCATTTCAGTTGTCTCCCCCGTGGAGAGGCTATCCGGACCGCGTCAGCTAAGTCAGCACGCCCCGCCCACTGTCATTCTTGTCGGGTGCCCCCCGCATTATGGACTGCTCCTGTTCCCTGGAAGTGTCTTGTTTGGTTTTTCCTGTCCTGCTCCCTCCGTCCTTTACCTTAAAAGTTTCACAGGGAGAAGGACCTCATCTGTCTTACTCATGAGGTCCTGTATTCACAGTAGCTAGACGGCGTACCTGGAGGGAGGGGAGTGGATGAGCTCCTCTTCCCCTCCCCCCTCGGTGTGGAGGCTCCTCCCTCCTGACCTCGTCTGACCCTAATGACCTCCCAAAGGCCCCGCCTCCTAGTGCTGTCACATTGGGGTTAGGGCTTCAACACAGGGTTTCTGGGGGACACCTACTCTAAGTCCATAACACACTCCATGAAATTTCTTCTCCTGTACTCTCTGGAGTGTCTAAATAACCATTAATTTTTTTTTTTATATTATTAAGGCAGGTAGGAAAATAAGTTTACTGTTGGACACACTAGAAATGGAAAATATCACATGGATTTAACATTATACCAGAACTCAAAAAATATCAGATGAAATGGATATTCTTTTCTGTCTCTAAATGGCTTTATACCACTGGACTGCATCTTTCTGTAAGTAGACAGAGGGTTACAGACAGAGTTTCTGACTTTTCTTTTTCCCAAGAAGGGAGTTTGGCAGAATCAGTGGCGCCTGACACCTGTCCAGGGAATGCCTGATGAGCTGTTATCCCGGGGGCGTGTCTGGGCAAGTGGATGCCTAGCTGAGATCGTTTGGATGTGAGATGTGAAGGAAAGCCGGTTGTTACGTGTGCTGCTGACCATTTGGGGCAGGTTACTCCTGAGAGAGAGAAAATGGAAGGCCTCCAGGTGGAAGCTGAAGCTGCTTTTATTTTGGTGGCTCTTTGAGTTTATGTGTTCAATGTGGACATATTTTGTTATGTTTCTGCCTTTAGTTACAAAGTTCTGGAGGATTGTCTCTGCCCTTCTGTGCTGAAAGTAAAATTGCAATTTGGGATTTATAGTCTGAAAATACGTTCTTCTGTCTTTTAACATAAAACCAAAGAGAGCTAGAAGTAGGTTTACCAAGTGGTTTGTAAATATAAGGCTGGCCTAGGTTCCCGTCAGTTAGATATAGCACAGGTGTGCAATAGAGCATGGTTATAATTAATTAGATACCCTCTTGGGCTTCCCTGGTGGTGCAGTGGTTAAGAATCCGCCTGCCAATGCAGGGGAGATGGGTACGAACCCTGGTCGGGGAAGATCCCACATGCCGCGGAGCAACTAAGCCCGTGCGCCACAACTACTGAGCCTGCGCTCTAGAGCCCGTGCTCCACAACAGGAGAAGCCACCGCAGTGAGAAGCCCGTGCTCCGCAATGAAGAGCAGCCCCCGCTCGCCGCAACTAGAGAAAGCCCGCGTGCAGCAACGAAGACCCAACGCAACCAAAAATAAAATAAATAAATAAAAAAAATTAGATGCCCTCTTTATTTATTTATTTTTGTACTGATATATGTGTTTTTATTTTTGTAATACAGTATCATAGTTTATGGCATTTGTAGTAGAACAGAATTAGAATATACTTTGTTTTAGATTTTTTTTTTTTTTGGGATGTGGACCATTTTTTAAAGTCTTTACTCAATTTGTTACAATATTGCTTTTGTTTTATGTTTCGGCTCTTTGGCCACGAAGCATGTGAGATCCTAGCTCCCTGACCAGGGGTCCAGGGATAGAACCTGCCTGCATTGGAAGGCAAAGTCCTAACCACTGGACTGCCAGGGAAGTCCCAGAATATACTTTTTTATTGTGTGTTAAAGTAATATACTTTTACATAAATTTGCATTAATGTATCTAGTGGTCTGGCAAATACAGTATTCTAAGTGAGATGCCCTCTCTATTGACAATGGTTAATAGACACTCCGGCTGGTCATTTACATAGCAAATCGTAGAGTCTGAGACACAGAATCTTAATGTCCACACCTGGGCAAGTTCTATAGAGGAAAGAAAACGTTGGACACCAAGGCCCACAAAGGACTTCTGCAGAGTTTGGTCGGTGGATAATGCATTGCTCCGTGTAGTTCAGCCTGAGCAATCTGGAGCCTGCGGTTTAGCCCTTATATGGAGACAGCTGTACACTCAGCGGCAGAGGCTCATTTGTGGCCTCTTGCAACTGGGAGATGCCCCACGGGTGGCACTTGGTCTGACAGTTTCAGAACCTCCAGCCGGGGACCCCTGTGGACCCGATTGGCTTTTTAGGCAGGCACTCACATTAACTATGGTTACTGAAACTAGATGCCATTTAAAAAACTTACAGAAATAAATGTAGCTGTCACGCAAAGCAGGACACTGGATCCAGTGTGGGCTGTAGACAGATGGAAGAGAATTAATATTTGTTGAGCATTGTCAGATGCTGCATATCAGGTCTGGACCAGCGACTTTATTTGCATTATTTCTATTTAACCTTCCCAGCAACTCTATAAAGTAGATGATTCCATTTTGTAGAGACAGGTGGGAGGACTATTCTGGATTAGAGGACATGGAAGAGATCTAACGATCAAATGCTATGTGCAATCCTTAATCGTACCCCGGATTAAAAAAAGACCCTGAAGACATTTTTGGGGCCTCAGGATCCTGGCTGGGGCAAGAGAGAATCGGGTGTCTCGGTACTCACCCCGCACAGCGGAGGAAGTACGGTGCTCGCTCCCACGTGCACCGGCCCCCGGGAGGAGCCCTGGGCTGACTCCGTCTCTCTGGGCAATGAGCTGCCGCCTTCGGGGAGGGTGACGTGGGTAGAGTCAGGCGGTGTCCCCGACCCTCTTCAGTGCATCCAGTCTCAGAGTTTTGTGTGCTGGGCCTTCTCTGTTGGACCCCTGGACCCCCCACCGAGGCCCTCTCGTGTGTGGGTGATGGTCCAAATTGGCGTTCTTTGCGGAGAACATGGCAGAAAACTCTTATTCTGCCACGATGATGATGCCACTCTCTGCAAAAGCGATTTTAAACTGTTTTCAGTGATTCTTGTGGCAGAGATAGTGTTGGTCTTGGTATGCTGAAACTGTGTGTGAATGTGGAACTAAGTAAATGATCAATTCTGTGATAATCTAATTCTAGCATCTGAATCTGGTCCTGAACGAGGGTTCTCATTTGGAAGAGTTAACTGATGTAAGATGATAGAGATGAAGTAAAAACCTTGTAGTCTGGAATTTAAATAAAAGATATCAGTAAGAAATTATGGGATATTTAAAGATCTGTCTATCTATCTATCTATCTATCTATCTATCTATCTATCTATCTATCTACTCCAAGGCCTGGAAACCCAGCAGCCCAGCAGCAGTGAGCATTCCTAGTGCCCACATCATGGTGTTGAAAGAAACCAGGGCTTCTTGGAGAAGTGGCCGCTTGCAGGTCTGGAGCGGGAATTGTCTGTAGTGAGGTGATCTGGGAACATCCTGTGAAACCTACAGCAGGGAAGCTGTCAGAGTGGATTTACTAGAGCTGTGTTAGGAGGACCCAACGTGAAGAGCTGCCGCTGGCATTCTGAGCACCAGCAGGGGTGATACCTGCGTTTCAGCCTTGGGTGCTTAGTGCCGTTAGAAAGAACTGTCAACCTTTGGTGAATGATGGGGAACCAATTCATTATTTTAAAAATGATAGGTAATGAGTATTCTGCCTCTGCATACAGATGTACGGTCGGACAACCTAAGAGTTGATGAGGGCAGTTTCTCTTTATGGAAGTATGCCCGCTAACACTTGAGAAGGGACGATAGAATTAGAAACTCTCCGCTTTGCAGCTCCTAATGGATTGTGTGTTGAGACCATGAGCACCCACAGCAGAACACGAGACAGGCAGGCATTATGTTCTTCCCGATGGGAGAGCGCACGCCTCGCGTGAGTTAGCGTTGCCCCGAAGCACACCTGAGGCTGATCGGCGCTCCAGCTCTCACCGCCAGTTCACAGGAGTTCTGCCGACAGAAAAACCCGCGAAGCTACCCCAATTCAGACTACGGTTCACTCTGCAAACAGCGTGGTTTCTTCAACAAGTAAATGGCAAGAGGATGAAAGGGATGAAGTCCTGGAGACGGATGGTGGGGATGGTTCTAGCTGTGGGACGCTGCCATCTCTCACGGCCATTCTGAAACATCGTTTCGGGCCTGCGATGCTGCTTCCCTCCGCCGGCGGTGTCTGTCCGTCCTTCGTGTGCCTGCCGGTCCCCACCTTATCACTTCCTCTCTTTAGCCCTCACGGCCCCTCCCTCGTGCTCGCTCACGGCCCGTGTGTCCCCTCGACGCCTCTGAATGCCGTCACAGTTTCACTTCACATCTCTCTACTCCCAATACCCAGCACAGGGCCTGGCTCAGAGAAGATCCCAGTAAGTATTTATTGAGTTGAGGAGATGAAAGGAATGTTGTGAAGCCAGATTGAGTGGTCCTGACCCTGAGTTCAGGGAGGGGAGAGCCGTCTGGGTGGGGACAGCCAGGTGCTGGCTTCTGGATGCGGGGTCCTCGAACAGCGCCTGACTGTGGGGTGAGCTGGACGCAGTGGGCAGGGATGGAGGCGGTGGGGTTGGGTATTCAGGAGGAGGAGAGGATCCTGGTTGGAATGGTAGGTTCAGGCAGGCTGTGGAAGGCCTGAAACTCCAGGGAAGTAACTCAGACTTTATTGGAAGATACTGGAGAGTCCCTGAAAGTTTTTTGAAAAAAGGTTGATGTGATGGAGACTGTTGGGAGAAGGTGGGTGGGCAGATTGGAGGGGTAGCCTGAGATTCACCTGGTGCGGTAGGTGACAGGTGTGAGGGTTCAAGGGTGAGGCACGTAGGTCTTAAGCAGGAGAGAGCCAGGTGGGCAGGAGAGGAAGGGATTCAGAAGACCGGCTGCTGCGTCTCTACCCGGAGGGCGTCCTTCCCGCCCTTCCCTGCGGCCTCCTTCGCTGGAGGCCTCCGGGTGTTTGTAGCACAGGATTCAGGAGCTGGCCTAGCATTTGGTGAGCTATTGGAATTTGTTCTACTCCCCACGGAAATGCTTCTTGCCTGAAATGTCTCTTGTTTATTAAGCTAAAGACAAACTCTGCCTGTGGGAAGTTCAAATCATTTCAGTTTCTTTGTCCAGAGTTGGAGATTTGGGTTAAAAAAAGCCATATTTACATTTGGCATTTCATTATGTTTTGCTTCTTCATAATTTGATGATAAGAGATGCTTCGGCTTATCACTGTGGCCGGGGATTGGTTTTATTTGAGAGTCGTCGCTGTGGAATCTTCTGTGTTCCCTTTCCTACCTTGTCTCTCTCCCCGATGACTGTGCCTGAAACCAGGGCGTCACTGAGTGTCTTTGCCCTGGTCTGCCGCTCTCCTTAAAAGGAAGTACTAATTTTTGGGAAACTCCGTCTTACTTTTTAAGGAACAGTGACTCATCCTGAATTACCCGGAAACCAAAGACAAAGGTGGTTGGAATCTTAATGTCAGAAGATTTCTCTTTTTCTTTACAATTCCTAGATGCCTGAGGCTTTCATAAACGTATGTGATTTTAAAGAAGATTTCCCTGAAACCTGGGTTTTTTTCTTCGGCTACAGAGTACGGAGGCTGGAAGGAGACGAAGCTGTACTGAGTGGCCCCCGCGTTTGGGCATGTGGTGGAGGTGCTGACGGTTCTCTCTCTAACCCTGAGAGGTGGCTGGACGGTGACCCCTGAGTTTGGGCTCTGTACCCCCAGCTCTGTGGTTCCCCTCGGCTGTACCAGCTCCCAGCTGCTGAAATTGTCTGCCTTTTTGGTCTTTCTCACTATAGCACGCCCATCCTGAGGGCAGGGCCAGGGACATCTTTGTCTTTTTTTTTGGCCGCGCTGTGTGGTATGTGGGATTTTAGTTCCCCGGCCAGGGATTGAACCCACACCCCCTGCACTGGAAGTGCAGAGTCTTAACCACTGGACCGCCAGGCAAGTCCCCCATCTTTGTCTTTTAATTCCAGCTCCTGGCTCCCAGCCTGGAGGTTGGCTCCTCCCTCCTCATCTTGCTTTTCCTTCTTCCTCATGGCAGCTCTTGGTCAGTTCCAATTGCTGCTTCCTCCTTTCCCTCTTGACCATTCCAGAGCAGAGTTGCTCAGGGCTCCAGCCAAGATCCTCGTCTTCTTTCCTTCCAAGTTCGCTCTCTCACAAGACTTTCTCATCTTCCAGATGGAGTCAGTGACTGTCTCCCGCACCCCACCCCCTGTCCAGACCTCTTCTCTGTACTCCTGGTCCGCGGATCCGACTGTGTGCTCCGAAGGCTCTCGGTTCTGGGGAAAAAGTGGCAGGTGAAGCTGGGGGGAGGTTTGCTTGGTGGCCGCCGTTCCCCTCCCCCAGCTGTGGGGGTGGCTTCCATCCCTGTCCTCGTGCTGCAGTCTGTGCTCTTCCCCTGCAGATGAAGGCTTGGACCCCATAGGGAGAGGGGAGGGGCTGGTGTGGGGCAGTGGCTCTGGTCCCCTCCCAACCGGCCCCAAGAGGAGCCCTCAGGATCCTTTTCCTGGGGGAGAAGCCGGCATGGCGTGGACAGCAGCCCCCAGGAGACTTCCTGCTCCCATAGCCCGTGCCGGACGTTTAGCAGTCCATTAACAACGTCTAGCTCAACCTTCCGACTGGCTTTCACGGCCTACATAGGCACGTGTGCTGGGGTCCTGCTTCTCCCTGTAGGTGCCTGCCCACAGATTTCAGGTTAGTTTTCCCTGTGACTTCACTTCTCTGATCAGTTCAGGAAAAGCTAATTTCCAGTTTATCCAGCTTTTTTCTTAAGGATGGAAGCAGTGCTTTTCTCAAATCTCAACATTTCCAAGCAGTAATCAGAAGCCCACATCCTTTATTTTAAATCAGACCTCCAGTCATTTTTGGACTGTGTTGGCCATTTGTCAGACTACACACTGCTTTTGTGTTCAGTGGGTTATCTGCTTTTGTTCTGAAGGAAAAGGTTAATGATGCACCTGACAGCCTGCCCGTCGTTATATTTAGCCTGCATCACCCACCAGCCTCCTGACTCACAAACCGTAATTTCACAGCACGATGGCTCAGCTAAGGGAAAGGTCAGGCTGCTTCTGCTTCCTGGGGCTCTCGGGAGCATATCTGAATGAGACAGAAAGCTGAGTTCTTGCCCCGCCATCTAATAACCTGTGGGGGGGCGCTGATCCCGTGGTCCCTGTTAGTCTGCAGGTGGGATGGTTGACTCAGCTCTGATTTAAATTCAGGTTGGAAAATAACTTGCTAAACCACCAGGAGAGAATGAAAATCCAGGTGTTTGTCATTCATCAGCAACAGGTGATCCTATTGCAGGCAACCACGGCTGAGGTCTTCTGCATCATTGATCTCACTGTTCGCATTACTGCCTTTCCAGTCAAGCTGGTGGTGACTCACTGGGAAACAAATTAGGTAGGTGTTCAGTTGAGGTGATTTAGGAAGGTTTTCCCCCTGCAAAGAGAAAGGGGTGATTTCTGTGGATCGCCGCAGGCTGGTATACTTCGAGCTCATGCTCGTGATTGCACCAAGTCTTATCAATTTTGTTTACTAAGTCTCTCCAGCCCTTCTCTACACATCCACCATCACTGCTCAGCTTAAAGCCCTGATAATTTCTCATCTGGACCATGCTGGGAGCCTTCTGACTGGTCTCCCAGCAGCGCCCTCTTCGCTGTCTTCCATATTTTCCCTGCAGTCCTTTCTCCAGAGCAGAATCTGTTATGTCCTTCTTCTCCTGTGCACCTTCCAAGGGCGTTCCATCGCCCTCAAATAAAGCCTCAAGTCTGGCTTGTGTGGTCTTGCCCTGGCCCACCTGTTTGGCCTCTTTGCCCACCCGTCTCTTCTCCCTCATTTGGTTTATATTCCAGAAATACTGAATGACTTGTATTTCTGACTTGCCATGCCCTCTTAGGCTTCTTGCCTTTGAGTGTAGGCCAATAGATTCAAACTCTGCTGCACATTGGAATCAGCTGGGGATTGTTAAAAGCTCTGCCTGGCTTCCACCCTAGACCTCGTGATTTCATAGGCATGGGGTGTGACCTGGGTGTCAGGGTGTCCTAAAGTGTCCCAAATGATTCTTATAAGCATCGCAGTTTGGGAACCACTGACATAGACTGTCTTTCTCCCTAAAAAACTTACTCATTCTCTGAGTCTCCTGGCCTTCTTCAGGCAGACACAATTGCTGCTTATTTTCTGTTTCTTCTGAAAAGCTTTGCAATCTGGTGGGATTGCATCACCCTTTAGATGATTGTTCAGGAGCTTTTTGGATATTTTCTGTCCATTGGTCTTAAATTTTAGAATCAGTTTGTCATGTTCCTCACGGTAGCCTGTTAGAATATCGACTGGGACTGCATTGAACCTGTTGGTCAATTTGGACGAAGACTGATACTTTTATGAGACTTAGTCTTCATAACTATGAATATGGCCTCTTCATATATTTGTCTTCTTTCATGTCTTTCAATAACATTTTCTAATTTTTCTGTGATGGTGTTATAGTATTCTTCTAGAGTTATTCCTAGGTATCTTTATTATAAATGGTATTTTTGAGTGCTTTTCAATGGAAGTATAACTTACATGCAGTCACGAGCACAATCGTGTACAGCCTGGTGAATTTATTTTTATTTATTTATTTATTTAACAGATCTTTATTGGAGTATAATTGCTCCACAATACTGTGTTAGTTTCTGCTGTACAACAAAGCGAATCAGCCATATGCATACACATGTCCCCATATGCCCGCCCTCTTGAGCCTCCCTCCCCTCCTCCCTACCCCACCCCTCTGGGTCATCGCAAAGCACCGAGCTGATCTCCCTGTGCTATGCTGCTGCTTCCCACCAGCCAGCTATTTTACATTCGGTAGCGGATATACGTTGATGCTACTCTCACTTTGCCCCAGCCTCGCCCTCCCAACCCATCTTCTCAAGTCCATTTTCTATGTCTACCTCTTTATTTCTGCCCTGCAACTAGGTTTATCAGTACCATTTTTTTTTTTAGATTCCATATATATGCGTTAGCATATGGTATTTGTTTTTTCTCTTTCTGACTTACTTCACTCTGTATGACAGCCTCTAGGTCCATCCACCTCACTGCACATAATTCAATCTTGTTTCTTTTTATGGCTGAGTAATATTCCACTGTATATATGTGCCACATCTTCTTTATCCATTCATCCGATGATGGACACTTAGGTTGGTTCCATGTCCTGGCTATTGTAAATAGTGCCGCAGTGAACATTGTGGTACATGTCTCTTTTTGAATTATGGTTTTCTCGGGGTATATGCCCAGTAGTGGGATTGCTGGGTCATATGGTAGTTCTATTTTTAGTTTTTTAAGGAACCTCCATACTGTTTTCCATAGTGGTTGTATCAATTTACATTCCCACCAACAGTGCAGGAGGGTTCCCTTTTCACCACACCCTTTCCAGCATTTATTGTTTCTAGATTTTTTGGTAACGGCCATTCTGACTGGTGTGAGGTGATACCGCATTGTAGTTGTGATTTGCATTTCTCTAATAATTAGTAATGTTGAGCATCTTTTCATGTGCCTCTTGGCCGTCTGTATGTCTTCCTTGGTGAAATGTCTATTTAGGTCTTCCGCCCATTTTTTAACTGGATTGTTTGTTTGTTTGTTTTTTGATATTGAGCTCCATGAGCTGTTTGTATGTTTTGGAGATTAATCCTTTGTCGTTTCATTTGCAAACATTTTCTCCCATTCTGAGGGTTGTCTTTTTGTCCTGTTTATGGTTTCCTTTGCTGTGCAAAAGCTTTTAAGTTTAATTAAGTCCCATTTGTTTATTTTTGTTTTTATTTCTGTTACTCTAGGAGGTGGGTCAAAAAAGATCTTGCTGTGGTTTATGTCAAAGAGTGTTTTTCCTATGTTTTCGTCTAAAAGTTTTATAGTGTCTGGCCTTACATTTAGGTCTTTAATCCATTTTGAGTTTATTTCTGTGTATGGTGTTAGGAAGTGTTCTAATTTCATTCTTTTACATGTAGCTGTCCAGTTTTCCCAGCACCACTTATTGAAGAGGCTGTCTTTTCTCCATTGTATGTTCTTGCCTCCTTTGTCGTAAATTAGGTTCCCATACGTGTGTGGGTTTGTCTCTGGGCGTTCTGTCCTGTACTGTTGAAGTCAGGGAGCCTGATTCCTCCAACTCCGTTTTTCTTTCTCAAGATTGCTTTGGCTATTTGGGGTCTTCTTTGTTTCCATACAAATTGTAAGATTTTTTGTTCTATTTCTGTGAAGAATGCCATTGGTAGTTTGATAGGGATTGCACTGAATCTGTAGATTGTTTTGGGTAGTATAGTCATTTTCACAATATTGATTCTTCCAATCCAAGAACATGGTATATTTCACCATCTGTTTATGTCATCTTTGATTTCTTTCATCACTGTTTTATAGTTTTCTAAGTACAGGTCTTTTGCCTCCTTAGGCAGGTTTATTCCTAGGTATTTTATTCTCTTTGTTGCAGTGGTAAATGGGAGTGTTTCCTTAATTTCTCTTTCTGATTTTTCATTGTTGGTGTATAGGAATGCCAGAGATTTTTGTGCATTAATTTTGTATCCTGCAGCCTTACAAAATTCATTGATTAGGTCTGGTAGTTTTCTGGTGGCATCTTTAGGATTTTCTGTGTATAGTATCATGTCATCAGCAAACAGTACAGTTTTACTTATTCTTTTCCAATTTGTATTCCTTTTATTTCTTTTTCTTCTCTGATTGCTGTGGCTGGGACTTCCAAAACTATGTCGAATAAGAGTGGCAGGAGTGGACATCCTTGTCTTGTTCCTGATCTTAGTGGAAATGCTTTCAGTTTTTCACCGTTGAGTATGATACTTGCTGTGGGTTTGTCATATATGGCCTTTATTATGTTGAGGTAGGTTCCCTCTGTGCCCATTTTCTGGAGAGTTTTTATCATAAATAGGTGTTGAATTTTGTCAAAAGATTTTTCTGCATCTATTGAGATGCTCATATGGTTTTTATTCCTTAATTTATTAATGTGGTGTATCACATTGATTGATTTGCG
Organism: Balaenoptera borealis; assembly: GCF_965194805.1. Lineage (NCBI taxonomy): Eukaryota > Metazoa > Chordata > Mammalia > Artiodactyla > Balaenopteridae > Balaenoptera > Balaenoptera borealis. The sequence goes on from NC_138876.1 coordinate 3,398,801, forward strand.
TATATTGAAGAATCCTTGCATCCCTGGGATAAATCCCACTTGATCATGGTGTATGATCCTTTTACTGTGCTCTTGGGTTCTGTTTGCTACTATTTTGTTCAGGATTTTTGCATCTGTGTTCATCAGTGATATTGGTCTATAATTTTCTTTCTTTGTGGTATCTTTTTCTGGTTTTGGTATCAGGGTAATGGTGGCTTCATAGAATGACTTTGGGAGTGTTTCTCCCTCTGCAATCTTTTGGAAGAGTTTGAGGAGGATTGGTGTTAGCTCTTCTCTAAATGTTTGATAGAATTCGCCGGTGAAGCCATCTGGTCCTGGACTTCTGTTTGCTGGAAGATTTTAAATTGTGGTTTCAATTTCATTGCTTATGATAGGTCTGTTTATGTTTTCTAATTCTTCCTGGTTCAGTCTTGGAAAATTGTACCTTTCCAAGAATTTGTCCATTTCTTCGTGGTTGTCCATTTTATTGGCATATAGTTGTTTGTAGTAGTCTCTTAAAATCTTTTGTATTTCTGCAGTGTCAGTTGTGATTTCTCCTTTTTCATTTCTAATTTTATTGATTTGTGTCCTCTCCCTTTTTTTCTTGATGAGTCTGGCTAAGGGTTTATCAATTTTGTTTATCTTCTCAAAGAACCAGCTTTTTGTTTTATTGATCTTTGCTATTGTTTTCTTCATTTCTATTTCATTTATTTCTGCTCTGATCTTTATGATTTCTTTCCTTCTACTGACTTTGGGTTTTCTTTGTTCTTCTTTCTCTAGTTGTTTTAAGTGTGGGGTTAGACTGTTTATTTGCGATTTTTCTTGTTTCTTGAGGTGAGATTGTACTGCTATAAACTTCCCTCTTAGAACTGCTTTTGCTGCGTGCCATAGGTTTTGGATCATTGTGTTTTCATTGTCATTTGTTTCTATGTATTTTTAAATTTCTTCTTTGATTTCTTCATTGATCTCTCGGTTATTTAGTAGCACACTGTTTAGCCTCCATATATTTGTATTCTTTACAGTTTTTTTTTCCTGTAATTGATTTCCAGTCTCATATAGTGCTGTGGTCAGAAAAGATGCTTGATACGATTTCGGTTTTCTTAAATTTTCCAAGGCTTGATTTGTGACCTAAGATGTGATCTATCCTGGATAATGTTCTGTGTGCACTTGAGAAGAAAGTGTATTCTGCCACTTTTGGGTGGAATGTTCTATAAATATCAATTAGATCTATCTGGTCTGTTGTGTCATTTAAAGCTGGTGTTTCCTTATTTATTTTCTGTTTGGATGATCTGTCCATTGGTGTAAGTGGGGTGTTAAAGTCCCGTACTATTATTGTGTTAACTGTTCATTTCTCCTTTCATGGTTGTTAGCATTTGCCTTATGTATTGAGGTGCTCCTATGTTGGATGCATAAACATTTATAATTGTTATATCTTCTTCTTGGATTGATCCTTTGATCATTACGTAGTGTCCCTCCTTATCTCTTGTAACAGTCTTTATTTTAAAGTCTACTTTATCTGATACGAGTATTGCTACTCCAGCTTTCTTTTGATTTCCACTTGCATGAAATATCTTTTTCCATCCCTTCACTTGCAGTCTGTAAATGTCCCTAGGTCTGAAGTGAGTCTCTTGTAGACAGCAAATATATGGGTCTTGTTTTTGTATCCATTCAGCCAGTCTGTCTGTGTCTTTTGGTTGGGGCATTTAATCCATTTACATTCAAGGTTATTATCGATATGTATGTTCCTATTACCATTTTCTTAATTGTTTTGGGTTTGTTTTTGTGGGTCTTTTTCTTCTCTTGTGTTTACCGCTTAGAGAAGTTTCTTTAGCATTTGCTGTGAAGCTGGTATGGTGGTGCTGAATTCTCTTACCTTTTGCTTGTCTGAAAAGCTTTTGACTTCTCCATCGAATCTGAATGAGACTTTTGCTGGGTAGAGTAATCTTGGTTGTATGTTTTTCTCTTTCATCACTTTAAGTATATTCTGCCCCTCTCTTCTGACCTGCAGAGTTTCCGCCAAGAAATCAGCTGATATCCTTATGGGGATTCCTTTGTATGTTATTTCTTGTTTTTTCCCTTGCTGCTTTTAATATTTTTTCTTTGAACTTAACTTTTGTTAGTTTGATTAATAAGCATATTGGTGTGCTTTTCCTAGGGTTTATCCTGTATGGGACTCTCTGTGCTTCCTGGACTTGGGTGACTATTTCCTTTCCCATGTTAAGGAAGAGTTCAACTCTAATCTCTTCAAATATTTTCTCAGACTCTTTCTTTTTCTCTTCTTCTTCTGGGACCCCTATAATTCGAATGTTGGTGTGTTTAATATTGTCCCAGAGGTCTCTGAGACTGTCCTCAATTCTTTTCATTCTTTTTTCTTTATTCTGCTCCTCGGCAGTTATTTCCACCATTTTGTCTTCCAGCTCACTTATTCGTTCTTCTGCCTCAGTTATTCTGTTATTGATTCCTTCTAGTGTATTATTCATTTCAGTTATTGTATTGTTCATCTCTGTTTGTTTTTTCTTTAGTTCTTCTAGGTCTTTGTTAACATTTCTTGTATTTTTTCAATCCGTGCCTCCATTCTATTTCCGAGATTCTGGATCATCTTTACTATAATTACTCTGAATTCTTTTTCAGGTAAATTGCCTATTTCCTCTTCATTTATTTGGACTTATAGGTTTTTACCTTACTCCTTCATCTGTGAGATAATTTTTTGCTGTCTCTCTCTCTTTTTTTTTTTTAATGAGTGGGAGTCTGTTCCTGTCTTACTGGTTGTTTGGCCTGAGGCTTCCAATACTGGAGTTGTAGGCTATTGGGTAGAGCTGGGTTTTGGTGGGTAGAGCAGGGTCTTAGTGCTGAGATGAGGAATTCCATGAGACATCACTCCAGTGAATATTCCCTGCAGTCTGAGGTTCTCTGTTAGTCCAGTGGTTCAGACTCGGAGCTCCCACATGCAGGAGCTTCAGCCCGACCCTGGGTTCATGAACCAAGATCCTGCAAGCTGCCTGGGGCGGCAAAACAGAAAAAAAAACAATAACAAAGTAAATAAAATTAGACTAGGAAACTAATAGATGTGTTAGGAAGAATGTAAAAATAAAAATATAGATGAATCAACAACCAGAAGGTACATGAGTACCATAATATTAAAAAAGAGGAGGAGGGAAAAGAAAAAAAAGAAAGTGGGGGGGAGTCCTTGGCTGTGCAGCGTGGGACCTAAGCAAAGGTGAGGTTTTGGTGGTGGGCGGGGCCAATGCTCAGGACCACAGGGCTGGAAAGGCCCTGGGGGCTGTGGGGGGTGGGGCTTAGGCTCAAGGAACAGAAGGGGCCCAGGCGTGCCCCCCACCCTTGGTCTCAGAGGGCGGGGGACCTCACCTGGGAGCCCAGCAGGCTCCCCGTGCCCGAGTGGGAGGGGCAATCACCTTCTGCTCCTTTCCTGCTCTTCCCGGAGAGTCCCTCCCGCCTGCCTCTCCTGATCTCCCCAGCCTGCCTCCTGTGCCCCCAAGGACCTACGTGGGCTGGAGGGGGCTTTGGGGGGGTTCTACCAGCCTGGGAGCTCAGCAGGCTCCTCGGCCCCAGTGGGCCAGGCGATCGCCCTCCACTCCTCTCCTGCTCCTCCCGGAGGGCCCCTCCCACCTGCCCCTCCTGATCTCCCTGGCCTCAGGGGTGCCGATCCTGTCTGGCCTCCACTTCTCCTCCCCCACTCAGTCCCGCTACGTCCTACCAGTTCACTTTGGGGTTCCTCCCGTCTCCTTGGGCGTCACAGTGCCCTGCCAGCGCCCAACAGGTGCCCTAGTCGTGGGGAGACGCTAACTCTGCACCTTCCCGCACTGCCATCTTGACTCCGCCTCCGAATTTATTTGTGTATTCATATTCACCCTTGCACCCACCACCAAGACCCAGATGGGGGTGATTTCCAGCACCCACCAGTCCTCTCCTGTCCTCTCCCTGTTGATGACCCTGCATCAAGGTAACTGTAATTGTGACATTGATCATCATAGATTAGTTTTGCCTGTTCTTTTCTTTCATATAGAAGAAATAAATACAGTATATGCTCTTTTGTGTCTTTTTTTTTTTTTTTTTTGCTTTAAACAGCACAAATTTATTCTCTTACAGTGGTGGAGGTCAGAAGTCCTATGCGTCTTTTTTCCCACTCAGCATTATACTTGAGATTCATGCATGTTGTTGTGTGTTGCGTTTGTTTGTTCCTTTTTATTGGTGGGTGATATTCCACTGTATGAAAATACTGCAGTTTATCCAATCTACTCGTGATGGACATTTGGGTTGTTTCTGCTTTTTGGCTATTATGAATAATAAGCTTTCTTGTACAGGTATTTGGTGGACATCAGCCCACATTTTTGTTGGGTGTGTGCCCAGAAGTGGTTTTACTGGATCATAGGTTATGTGTATGTTGAGCTTTGATAGCTCTACAGTCATCCAAATTTTCAACCTGCTTATTTTGATTTACACACACCATCTGCATGAGAGTTCTCTGGTGCTCCAGATCCTCACCACCGATTGGTAGTGTCAGTCTTTTAAATTTTAGCTGTTCTTGTTCATGTGTAACCTCACTGTGTTCTAATTGGCTTTTCCCAGATAACTAATGATGTTGCCCAGTAACAAACGAAGAAAATATTTTAATAGACCCCTCACAAAAGTGTATATCCAAACAGTAAGAAATGAAAGGTGTGCAACATCATTAGTTATCTGTTTTGCAGCTTTATTGAGATAATTGACATAGAACATTGTGTAAGTTTAAGGTGTACATTGTGTTTATTTGATACATTTGTATATTGCAAAATGATTATCACCATAGCTTGGCTAAGACCACCATCACATCACTTAATTACTGTTGCTTTTTTGTGGTGAAAACACTTAAGATCTACTCTCTTAGCAACTTTCAAATATATAATACAGTGTTGTGAACTATAGTCACGATGCTGTGCACTGGGTCCCCAGGACACGCTCATCTTCCAACTGCAAGTTTGTGCCCTTTGACCAACATCTCCCCATTTTGCCTGCCTCTCAGCCCCTGGTAACCACCATTGTCTCTCTGTTTCTGCAGGTATGGCTTTTTTAGATTGACATATAAGTGATACCATACGGTATTTGTCTTTCTCTGACTTATTTCACTTAGCATAATGCCCTCAGGGTCCATCCATGTTGTTGCAAATGGCAGGATTTTCTTCTTTCTCATGGAATTATATTCCATTGTGTATATATATATATCACATTTTCTGTGTCTGTTCATCTGTAGATGTATGCTTAGGTTGTTTCCTCATCTTGGCTATTGTGAATAATGCTGTAAAAATATGGAGTGCAGATATCTCTTTGAGATCCTTTTTTCATTTCCTTTGGATATGTACTCAGAAGTGGGATTGCTGAATGATACAGTAGTTCTATTTTTTATTTTTTGAGGAATCTCCACACTGTTTCCACAGTGACTGCACCAATTTACATCCCCATCAACAGTGCACAAGGGTACACTTTTTTCTTTGTCTCCTCATGTTGCCTACACTTATCTCTTGTCTTTTTGAGAACAGCCATTCTAAAGTATGTGAGATGATATCTCGTTGTGGTTTTGGTTTGCATTTCCCTGATGATTAGTGATGGTTGAGCACCTTTTCATGTAGCTTTTGGCCATTTGTATGTCATCTTTGGAAAAGTATCTTACTCAGTTCCTATGCCTATTTTGAAATCAGATTTTTTTTATTGAGTTGTGTGAATTCTTTATACATTTTGATATTAATCCCTTATCAGACAGATGATTTACAAATATTTGCTCCCATTCTGTAGGTTGGCTTTTCATACTGTTGATTGTTTCTTTGGCTGTGCAGAATCATTTTAGTTTGATATAGCCCCACTTGTATTTTTGTTTCTGTTGCTCATGCTTTTGGTGTCAGACCCAAAAAATTGTTGCCAAGACCAGCATCAAGGAGCTTTTCTCCTATGTTTTCTTCCAGGAGTTTCTCAGTTTCAGGTCCTATGTTTAAGTCTTTAATCTTTTGAGTTAATTTTTGTGAATGATTTACGATAGGGGTCCAGATTTATTTTTCTGCATGTGGTTATCTAGTTTGCTCAGCACCATTTATTTAAGAGGCTGCCTTTCCGCCTTGAATATCCTTGGCTCTCTTGTCAAAGATTAGTTGACCACATATGCAGCAGTTTATTTATGGGCTCTCTATTTTCCATTGGTCTGTGTGTCTATTTTTATGCTGTTTTGATTACTATATGCTATTTTGATTACTATGGCTTTGTAGCATAATTTGAAATTGGGAGGTATTCAATATGATACCTCCAGCTTTGTCCTTTTGTCTTAGGATTGCTTTGGCTATTGGGGTCTTTGTGACTCCATACGAATTTTAGAATTGCTTTTACTATTTCTGTGAAAAATGCCATTGGAATTTTGATAGGGATTGCATTGAATCTATAGATGGCTTTGGGTAATATGGACATTTTAACAGTATTCTTCTGATCCACAAACACAAGATACTTCTCCATTTTTGTGTCTTCTTCAATTTCTTTCATCAAAGTCTTATAGTTTAGTGTTCAGTTCTTTCATTTCCTTGGTTAAATTCCTAACTATCTTATGTTTTTGATGCTATTGTAAATGGAATTGCTTTCTTTATTATGTTTCAGATATTTTGTTGTTAGTGTGTAGGAAAGCAACTGATTTCTGTATGTTAATGTTATATCCTGCAACTTTAGTGAATTTATTGATTAGATCTTACAGTTTTTGGTTGAGTCTAGGATTCTATATAAGATCATATAATCTGCAAATAAAGATAATTTACTTCTTCCTCTCTGATTTGGATACCTTTTAATATCTTTTTCTTGCCTGATTGCTCTGGCTAGGATTTTCAGTACTATGTTGAATAGTGGTAAGAGTGGGCACCCTTGTCTTATTCCTGATCTTGGAGGGAAAGTTTTCAGCCTTTCACCAACTGAGTATGTTAGCTCTGGGCTTGTCATATATAGCCATTATTATGTTGAGGTATGTTCCTTCAACACCCAATTAGTTGAGGGTTTTTATCATGAAAAGATTTTGAATTTTGTGAAATGCTTTTTCTGCATCTATCGAGATGACCATATCATTTTTATCCTTCATTCTGTTAATATGTGTGTATCACATTTATTGATTTGTGTATGTGGAACCATTCTTGCATCCCAGGGGTAAATCCCACTTGATCATGGTATATGATGCTTTTAATGTATTGTTGAATTTGATGTGCTAATATCTTGTTGAGGATTTTTGCATCTGTATTCATCAAGGATATTGATGTGTAGTTTTCTTGTAGTTTCCTTGTCTGGCTTTGGCACTGGGGTAATGCTAACCTGGGAAAATGCATTTGGGACTGTTCCTTCTTCCTTAATTTTTGGAAGAGTTTGAGAAGGATTGGCATTAATTTTTTAAACGTTTGGTAGAATTCACCTGTAAAACCATTTTAATTACCTGTTTTAATCTATAGTTTTTGAGCTAATTTTGTGTGTGTATATATTAGGTACTTGTAAGTATTTGAATGGGAGTGGATATTATAGAATATTTGAAGTTATGTCATAGAATTTTAAGTTATGGAAGTGTAACTAATTACTAGTATTCTGTTCTAATCAGGTAACAGGACTTAAATAATTTCTTTCTTCTGGGTTTTACAATGTGGTGTGTGGTGTAGTAAAGTTAGAAATTAGGGTGTGTACTTCCCCTGACAGCCCCTTCACAGATATTTATGGACTCTCTTCTTTATTCCATGTACAGGCATACCTCGGAGATACTGTGGGTTCAGTTCTACACAACCACAGTAAAGTGAATATTGCAGTAAATCGAGTCATGATTTTTTGTTTCCCAGTGCTTATAAAAGTTGTTTACACTATACTGTAGTATATTAAGTGTGCAATAGCATTATGTCTGAAAAAAGCAATGCACATACCTTAATTAAAAATACTTCATCGCTAAAAAATGCCAAAACAGCTACAATAGTGACATCAAATATCACTGATCACAGATCACCATAACAAATATAATAATCAAAAAGTCTGAAATACTGTGAGAATTACTGAAATGTGAGACAGAGACACCAAGTGAGCAAATACTGTTAGAAAAATGGCGCTGATGGACTTGCTTCACACAGGGTTGCCACAAACCTTCAATTTGTAAAAAGCGCAGTATCTGCGAAGTGCAGTGAAACGAGGTGTGTCTGTACTGTACTTCTCTTGGGATTGTTCTGAGTAAAATGAGCCGCAGTCCCTGCCCTCAAGGAGCTTAGTGTCCAGTGCAGTGGTGTCCGTCAGAACTCTGTGATAGGGCAGTTCCTGTTCTGAGCCGTCCAGTAGGGTAACCATGGGTCACTTGTGGCTTTGATCACTTGTGATGTGGATGGTGCATCTAAAGATCTCAAGTATTATTTGATTTTAATTACTTTAAAGGCGCACTGTCTTGCAGCCACTCTGTTAGACCACGCAAGTCTAGTGGGAGAGATGGGCAATTTAATAATTGATAAAATAAGTGAAATGAATTTTTTCACAAATAAATGAAAAAGTGCAACTTTGCTAAGTGCTGGGTAGGAGAGGTACATGATGCTATGACTGTATCACAGGAAGTCGGGGAGGGCTTGTCTGGAGGTAAAATTTACAGAATGAGCGGGACCTTAGAGGATGAAAGAGGGAGGGGTGGGGAAATTAGTTTTTCATGCATGTGTAGAAACTGTGGCAGAAAGCAAGTTCTGGGAACTTACTTTTTGAAAAGTGTGTGTGTGTGTGAGAGACAGAGACAGAGAGAGAGAGAGAGATTGAGAGAGAGAGAGAGAGAGAGAGAGAGAGAGAGAGAGAGGTTGAGAGAGAGAGAGAGAGAGATTGAGATTCTGACAGTTATTCCTTAAGAGAGTTTGCCCCATAAGTATCAACAACGAATTTGTTGGGGAGGAAGGTTTTGGGGGATGATGCTGGCGTGAACTTTTTCTTTAGATAATTTCTAAAATTAGTGTTCTGACTTAAAACTGTCAGCTCCGTGATTTCTGTGATTTGGCTGACGCTTTAATGAAGAAATAATGACTTTCCCAGTCTTTTAGGGATGTGCATTGCTTGAGGACAGCTGTGAAGAGGGTTCAGACATTCAGACTGTACTTTGAATTTCTTGTTTCTAAAAGAACAAGCATGTGTCATTACTTGGCCTGGGACCATCGCTCTCCCTTTGTTATCTTGTGGAAAAGGCATCCTATTTCCAGTTTCAAATTGGCAGTACTCTGGTTTTGTTTTCCTGATTTTATCCTAAAATAACATATGCTTATTGAGCTATTTCTGTGGCTTTCTTTGGAGAATTGATGTTCATTTATTTGTGTTTCTCTTTAAGTAGAGATGGAATACTACATGTAAACAAGATATAAAAGATGTGTAAGATCCAGAGTGGAAACGTGAGAGCAGCATTTATCAGCGCTGCTGGGACCTTTCCTGTTGACCAGTGATCAGTCTTTCCCAAGGCTGGGGGCGGACGGGGGGCAGGGCCAGGGCTTTTGTCTCCAGGTCCAGTGCTCCTTTAAGCAAATCAGTTCTGGACAAGCAAAGGGAGCACATCTGGGATTTGAACACATGTCCTCACGTCTCTTTTGTTAAAAAATTTTTTATTGAAGTATAGTTGACTTACAATGTTGCTAATTTCTGCTGTGCAGCAAGGTGATTCAGTTATACATACATATACATATATATATATATTCTTTTTCATGTTCTTTATCATGGTTTATCACAGGATATTGATTATAGTTCCCTATGCTCTACAGTTTGTCCTCGAGTATCTTAATCCTTCACTTCCTTTGAAGATTTCCAAAGAAAAGAAGGTGCCACTTTTGGGTTCCCATTTCAGGGCTCTGTCGCTAGAGTTCCCTGAGATGCTTTGGCCAAGTATCACCTGCTTCGGTTTCACTTGCTTCTTTTTTTCTTTTTTTTTTAACATCTTTATTGGAGTATAATTGCTTTACAATGGTGTGTTAGTTTCTGCTTTATAACAGAGTGAATCAGTTATACATATACATATGTTCCCATATCTCTTCCTGCTTCTTTTTTTCTTAACCATCTTTAGAGGGGGAGAAACTCAGTAATGTCCTGAAGCTAAGAGGACCGTCAGATGGTTTAAAAGTCCACCGTAGTTGGCTTCCTGTGTGGCCAGTGAGTCAAGTGGTGTCAATTTTCAGCAAAGGTGATCATCAGCAACAGGCTCCCAAACAAGATCTCATTGGAAACTGGCTCCTGTAGCACATTGTACACCTTGTCTGCTGTGAAAAAGTATGGATTTCACACTTAGCCTTGGAGGTGACAGCTGGACGTTACTGTGAGAAAGTGTGCCTTGTACGCACAACATTGTGGAACTAGACCTTTGTTTCTTCTCTTACCTGGGACACCAGAAGGAGATCCTACTCTCAGATTTTAGGGCTGCAACTTCAAAACACTTTGTCTGTGTGATGCTGCCTTATTCATAGCATAGGCTTCATGGCAGAATTTCATTCTTCTTTATGACTGACTAATATTCCATTGTGTATATGCACCACATCTTCTTTATCCATTTGTCTGTTGATGGGCACTTGGGTTGCTTCCATGTCTTGGCTGTTGTGAGTAGCACTGCTTAAGAACATCGGGGTGCATGTATCTTTTTGAATTAGTGTTTTTGTGTCTTCTGGATACATACCCAGGAGAGTGGAATTGCTGGATCGTATGGTAGCTATATTTTTAGGTTTTTGAGGAACCTTGTACTGTTTTCCATAGTGATTGCACCAATTTACACTCCCACCAACAGCGTATGAGGGTTCCTTTTCTTGTTGAGTTCCTTTAGTGAGGATGTGTTGGTGGTAAGTTTGCTCAGCTTTTGTTCTGAAATGTCTTTATGTCAGCAGTTATTTCTAAGAATAGGAAGTTCTGCTGTGTACATAATTCTAGATTAGCAGTTAAATTTTCTTAAATACTTTGAAGATGAATTCATACTGTCTAATGGCTTCCATTGCTGTTGAAGTTAGCTGTTTGTGTAATTATTGTTCCTTTGGATACAATCTCCATTTTTCTTTTTTTTTCCCCCCCTAAGTGTTTATATCCTTTAATTTAAAAAAAATTTGATACAATTCGCATACCATAAATTCACCCATTTAAAGTGTACAATTTAGTAACTTTTAGTATATTCAGAGTTGTGCAGTCAACCAAAATCAAAACATTTTTATCATTCCCAAAAGAAACCCCAAACCCATTAGGAGCCATTCACCATTCTCCCCTCCCCTGGTAACTAGAAATCTACTTTCTGTCTCTATGGATTTACCTATTCTGAACATTTCATATAAATGGAATCATACAATCTGTGGCCTTTTGTGTCTGGCTTCTTCTGCTTAGCATGATGTTTCAGGGGTCATCGATGTTGCAGCCTGTGTCAGCCCCTCATTTCTTTTTTTTTTTTGTATTGTTATTATTTTTTAACATCTTTATTGGAGTATAATTGCTTTACAATGGTGTGTTAGTTTCTGCTTTATAACAAAGGGAATCAGTTATACATATACATATGTTCCCATATCTCTTCCCTCTTGCGTCTCCCTCCCTCCTCATTCCTTTTTGAGGATGAATAATATTCTGTCGTATGGACAGACTGTTTTTGTTTATCGGTTCGTCAGTTGATGGATCTTTGAATTGTTTCCATTCTGGCTGCTATGATTAATGCTGTTATGAGCATCTGTGTACACGTTTTTGTGTGGACATGTCCCTGTATGTTTTTTTTTTTTAGAATTTTAGAATTTTATTTATTTTTTATACAGCAGGTTCTTATTAGTTATCTATTTTATACATATTAGTGTATATATATCAATCCCCTGTATGTTTTCAAAAAGGTCTTTTTCTTATTTTTCGGTATTCTGCAGGTTTACTGTGTCATTTCTAGGTTTGCGTTTCTTTTTATTTGTCCTGTTGAGCTTTTTTGTGCTTTTTGAATTTGAGGATTCACATTTTTCCATTATGAAAAATGTTCAGTCTGTCTCTCTTCAGATACCAACTTTCCCCCGTTTACTCTCACCTGCTTCCCTAACTCCTGTTCACCTGTGCAGCTTCTCACTCTTCCATGGCCTCTCATGTTCTTTCACATTCCTCATCTTTCTCCATGTGCCACATTCTAGATAATTTCCACTCCTCTTTTTTCCAATTCACTAACTTTTTCTTTTTGCCTAATTTTCTGGTTGGCTCTTTAAAGAGTGTTTAAATTATCCAATTTGTTTTTCACTTCAAGAGGTGATATTTTGGGAGTTCCCTGGCGGTCCAGTGGTTAGCACTCGGCTCTTTCACTGCCGTGGCCCAGGTTCAGTCCCTGGTCGAGGAACTAAGATCCCCCAAGCCATGTGATGCTGCCAAACAAAACAAAAGACAACCAAAAAACCCCAAAAGAGGTGATATTTGTTCTTAAATTGCCTGCTCAGTTTTTGATAGGCTCCTCTTCCTTATTTATTCCTTTGAATTCCTTTTTCTTGTTTGCAAGCATATTAACAGCTCATTAATAACTTTCTTGGAAAACCAAATATACACTTAGCGTATGACCCAGCCAACTTATTCCTGGATATTGAACCAGGAGAACTGACAGCATATGTCCATACAATGACTTGTACACAGATGTTCAGAGCAGCTTTATTTGTAATAACCAGAAACAACCTAAGTGTTCATCAGTAGGTGAGTGGAAAAACAAATTGTGTTATGTCCACTCACTGGAATACTATTGAACGACAGAAAGGAGTGAACTATTGATATGCACAATAACTCAGGATGATTCCGAGATAAGTATGCTGAGTGAAAGAAGCCTGACAGAGAAGAGTAGATTAATGTACAATATGTATAATGTATAATGTGTTAACTTCTGGGAAACGCACCCTCGTGTCTGGTGCCAGCAGTGGGTATCTGGCCAGGAGGGTGGCAGTGAGGATGTGCGAGAATGCACGGGGAACCGGGCAGTAGGTGGATATGTTCACCGTCTCAATTGTGTTGCTTGTTTTAGGAATGTCAGAACTCCTCCAATTGTGCAGTTGAAACATCTGCAGGTTATGATATGCTAATTGTGTCTCTGTAACGATGTTAAAATGAGAAGCCCTGGTACTGGCTGAGGGTGCCTGGAATGAGAATGCGCGGAGGAGGAAGAGGCTGCAGACATCCCGGGAGGCCGTTCGTGGGGCGAGAGCAGTGAGGGACCGATTGGGCCCCGCAGGAGGGGCGCTGCTCCCCCGACTTTAGCGGGAGGGAAGGCCAGGGGGATGGAGGGAGGGCTGTTTCCGTTTGAATGGTATATGAAGGCCACTGTTTCTACATGAATTATTTTTTTCTTCCTAAGCATATCCCAAAGTTTCTGAATGAATAAACACACCACTTTCTCTATGGAAATTGAGGATGAGTATTGTCTAATTTCTGAGCCAAATGCTTCTACTTCTTTGGTTTTCTTGAGGATATGTTATGATAACCAGATGGGCTCTTTGGCACCCATGGACTTCATGAATAATTGAAAAAGCATCTTCAAAATATATTCTACCTGGAACAGCATACCCTGACAAACTCCCACGGGGAGATGGTTGTCTCCTTTGGCCTTTGTAAATGTATTTTATTCCAGTTTAGTTTATTTCATATACCTGTCACCAGTGAGAAAAGTGTGTATTCAGCCTTCAGCATTTGTGTCTCTTTTGAAAGTGCACAAAAATGGGCACATTTCTGGAGTGGCCGCCTCACCGGAGACGGTTGCTAAGCCATTGTGAGGGGCCTCGTGGTAGGTTTCGTGGGATGGTGCACCGCAGAGCAGCCTGGCTGGGGAGGTTTCGTAAGCTCACGTTAGGGCTGAAGCATGTTGTTTGTACCGGTTTTGCTGGGTCATCGCACATCCGACAGTCCTGACTTCTAGTTCTGGCTGTGCCTGTGATGAACTACTAAGTTACTTACCTTCTCGGGATCTCAGCTTCCTCATCTATAGAACTGATAAAACCATGCCCACCTGGCAGGGTGTGAGGAGCAGTTATATGGCATGTCCCAAGTGCCCAGTGCTATGCTGAGCACGCAGTAAACACTCAGCCTCCAGCCCTTCTTAGTTGCAGTATTTTTATTGCGACTGTGCTTTTTCTTCCCCACCACACACATCCCACTTTCAGCTGTCATTTCTACCAGTTGTCACCGTGGCTGTGATAAAGCTGACTTCGAGAGACAAGTACTATTTTAGCATATAAAATTGTATTTCTGAATTGCCCACAGAGATGCTCTTAATAGAAGAATTGAGCACTATAAACAGCCACTGTGAAATTCTCTCTAAAAGCTCACTTTGATTCATGATGATCTACCAGGCTCATCCCATTCTTAAATACCCTCTGTCCTCATAAATCCACTCAACTCTGCGGTCTTCCTACGAGGCTGCCTTCGTCTGTCTGTAACTTTTTTGGTCTTGTCTTCCTATTACTTGTCATCCCAATCTGTTCTCTGTTCTATTTGTGGCAGCCTGTGTTGGCAGGAAAATTGGCCGAAATGGTTGAACAGAATTTGCTGCCCTCCACCCGCCCAGCTGGGAGCGGCCCCTTCCCTGCTCACTCCATTGGCTCTGTCCAGCCTCTCGCCACCCTGTGCGGCGGCCTCCTCCTCTCCAGCCCTGTCCCTATGTGGCTGCATGCTCCTCTTCCGGCCTTCCCAAGGCCGGCTTCTCCCTCCCATCCCTCTGTCTCCCATGGGGACAGAGCTGCTGATCTTCTGTCCCCATTTATAATTTATACATAGCTTGTCTTTTCCATTCTCAATTGGATTAGGGGGCAGAATTCTTTAATCTATAAAGAAGCCGGAGAGTAGCTGTTTTAGTATATTTTTTTTCTCCTGAGCTTGAAGATTGCAGGTTTCTGAGGTTTCTTTGAGGCTTTGAAGTCCTTGTCAGAAAAGGAGGCAAATTTCAGATGTAATTTTTAGCTTTTTTGGCTAAGTGCCCACATCCTAGATCCCCCCCAGTTCCAAGACATTGCAGATTTGTACTTTTCACTGATTCCCTTGAGCTGGTCCCCATTTTAGAGTCAAGAAAACTGAAGTCACAGGGTTGTGTGACTCACTCACTCTTGCAGTGTGGTGGGAAGGATGGCTGCAGGAAGGCCCAAACCTGTATCTTTAGAACATATGATTCAAAGGAAGATCCACCCTACTCGCCCCGCCCTTCGTAGACCAAATCTCAGGAAGACTCCGCGAGACCCTTCTGGGGTCTCATGTTTGTCCTGTGGATCAACCACTGTTGATGGGACATTTCCACCTCTCACCACGGCTGGATTAGAGCCACCCCTGATCCCGCCAGAACAACCTGGGGTGGAGAAGGAAGGAGCTGTTCCGCAAGGAAGGAGGACAGACCAACCGCTGCTCAGGACATTTCCCACTACAGCCCCAAGCCTCTGGACCCCTGCAGAAAGGAGGCCTGGAGCACTGTTACAAGTGTGAAACAGTATCAGTATTTCCAAGGCAGAAAAGGACCTCAGGCCTTTGGGAGCTAGCAGCATTTGCGTAATATGCTAATGACGGAAACTTTCTCTAGGGAAGAGTGAAGTACGCTGTACTCCAGGCTGTGCGTGGGGGAACGAGAGATGGCATTTAAAATCCGTTGGGCACCTGCCTTAACTCAGCAGGGGTGACCTTGGGGCTCACTTACAGGCTCCACGTGACCTAGTTTCTAGCTGAAGAGTGTGGAGTTTGTGTTTTGCAAATGTCTGTGTTCATCATACTAGTTCCCTCACAGCAGGTACTGTGGTGTAGTGGAGAGGTTTTACAGATTATGCCCATGATGCTGGGAGAATGAGAAAAGGGAGAGAAAAACCCATTCAGATCTCACAGCTTTGGACTGACTTTTGCAAATGGGGCTTTGCACAGAGACACATGATGAAATTTTAGTTAACCATGAATTGAGTTGATTATTGAATGTGACTTTGGGATGATGGAATTTTCGTTGACCATGGTGTGTAAACTACCAAATTTGACCCTGTGATTTATTCATTTACTTAACGTTTACTGTGGGTTTATGATTTGCTAGAGCCTGTGCCAGCTGCTGTGGGGGGTGTATGAGAGGGATATTGATAAGAATTCTGCCCTCAATGAGTTTATAGTCATGTAAGGAATCTGGGACATGCATATAGGTTGCTATAATAACAATAGCTGTTCTTGCCGAATGTTTGCCAGGTACCAGGTCTTGTGACAAACACTTTATATGCCCTGACCCGTCTGAGTCCCCACCACGGCCCTGCCTCACAGCCTGTCTTCCTGGATACGGGGCCAGCTGTAGTGAGCGCGGGTCTCAGTGTAGACGAGGTGCCCGGACTCAGAGGAAGGAGTATTTCCAGGCAGGGCGGCTGCATGGTGAAGAATTGGGGATATTAGTATCCACAAAGGTGGTTGTCAGAGGTGCACAAAGGTGAGAAGACACAGGACAGAGTCGGGGCGACAGAGAATGTGTTTTGGCAGGAGAATTGCCTGAATCCGGTTGAAGGTACTGACCTGATTCACAGTTGGGCGCTGGTCCCTGGGCGGCCGCTTTATTTCCAGTCTATCCTTCACTTAGTGTGTCATCCTTTCGGGTCCCACCCAAAGCCTCTAGGGCTTACCATCCACTCTTTTTAGGGGACACAGAATGTCACTGTTTTCCCACCTGAGTGTGAAAGGCTCTGCTCAGGTTCTCAGGCTCTTGGTCAGTTCTTCAGGGAGCTGCAGGCACCTCTGGGGAAGTTTAATGCCAGGCCTGTGTCCCTGTATTTCCTTCTTCTGCCAGATCGTGGTCCTGGAGTTCTTCCCTGCCCTGTTAGCCCTCCAGTACCTTGTCTGCATTCTCGAGTTGTTCTCAGCAGCTGGGTTGGTCTGAATTGTCTACCTGCTGTTATGAGAAGTAGGAGCTCCTGAAGTGCATTCGGTAACTATTCAGTGTGAGCTGCTCGTGGGCTTTTGGGGGTTTATACTCACCTGCTTGCCTGTTGGATGATGCGTTGGCACCTGGTTTACTTGTAACTGAGTTTTGGTGTTGCTCTCTGCTGCTCGGTTGACTTTCTGTTGGGATTCTGAGGGATGCATAAACTGTCCTCTAGCCACCATCTGGAATTGTATTTTGGGTTTGCATTCTCTCTGCTTAATGCAAGTCATTTAAAAATTAACTTTTGAGACTTCCCTGGTGGTGCAGTAGATAAGAATCTGCCTGCCAATGCAGGAGATACGGGTTCGAGCCCTGGTCTGGGAAGACCCCACATGCCGCGGAGCAACTAAGCCCGTGCACCACAACTACTGAGCCTGCGCTCTAGAGCCCGCGTGCTACAACTACTGAAGCCTGTACGCCTAGAACCCGTGCTCTGCAACAAGAGAAGCCACCGCAGTGAGAAGCCTGCGCACCGCAATGAAGACTAGCCCCCGCCCGACGCAACTAGAGAAAGCCCACGTGCAGCAATGAAGACCCAACGCAGCCAAAAATAAAGAAAGAAAGAAAGAAAGAAACAAATAAATAAATAAAATTAACTTTTCATGGCGATGTTCCTAACAAATGTTTCTTCATAATTGGTGGGCACCTCCATCTAATTTAGAAGTGGTTCTAGTTGATAATTGAGTCAGTTTCTTTTGGGGTGCAGAAGATACTTACTTACACTGTTGTCAGCAGTTTTTACGGTCTGAAAATGCATTTTTCTTCAACCTCATGCAGCGATTGTGCTGTGCAAAGGGCCCTTGAGTAACAGGAGGCGTCCTGGGAGGGGCGTGACCTGATTTACATTTCTGTGGATGGAAACGAGCCAGAGCGGCATGGGGGGGCAGCCAGGAGGCCTTGTTCTTAGTCCTGGAGGGGCTGATGGCGACCAGACCAGGCTGATGGCCTTGAACGCCATTTCTGGAAATACTCTATGAGAGCTAACAAGAGTTCCTTTTGGATTGGATGTGGGGTGTGAGATAAAGGACTTAAGGAGGAGTCCTGGATTAGACTGAGAGGTAAGATCACCAAGTAAGAAGAAGAACAGGTGGCAGTGAGCGGTCTACAGAGGTTTGCATGTGGTCCTGTGACACAGTAGTGGCCTCCTGAAATTGGAAGAGGAATGGGCTTTTAGACGAAGCTCAAGTGGCACGGTGAAGCCACCGCGTGAACGGAGGCTGAGGGCGCAGCTCGTGCAAAGGCTGGAAGGTAAAGGCGGCTTGGCGCTGTCTGAGCACAGGAAGCTGGGGGCTGGTGCAGGTGGCGTGGTGCTGCGGCTGTGCCTCCTGACAGATGGTAGGCACCTGGCGTCTTTCAGAGGTGGTACGTCCTCAACTTTGCTCTGTGGTAGGTGTGACTCTGCGTTCGCGGGAGATTCACCGGGCGGTCGTAGTTAACACGAGCTAGAGTAGTGAGCACAAACGGGAGCATTACTCCAGATACTAGTGGTTTTTGAATAAAATCTACTACGTTAAAAAAAAAAAAAATCCGGTTAACTTTTCACTTACGATTTTATTCTCGTCTTTCAGACAGCATCAGTGTGAGTGGCTTTCCGCTGTGCAGCCCCTTCCGCCAGGTCGTGAGGCCCCGGGTGGAGAGCAAGCCCGTGAACCCAGCTGAGGGCAGCCGGCCTGGGGACCTGGGTCATGTGAAGGTGAGTCGGCCCCCACGGGGCAGCCCACCAAGGGGCTTGGCGCTCTGCGCTTCTGCCGAGCCTTTCGGAGGCAGAGTTCTGAGTATTTTTCAGAAAGGCAAGGAAGCGTGTATTTGATAACAGATCTGTGTTTGTGGAAAGCTGGTTTCTCAGTATTTCTCCTTCTGTGTGAGGTTCGGGAAGCAGTTACACTGAAGCTTGAGTGCCTCATGTGGTGGTGGACTCTTAATTTCCTGAAGTTTCGGGAATTTGTGGATTGAATCTAGGACTGTACTGATGAAAGTAGAACGTCGCCTGCTTTTTTCTTGTTCATTTAAAAAATTTATCTATCGCATCATTATTCTCAGTGCAGATGTTTATCCCGTAAACTTTCCTTAATCCTTAGGCGACTCCTTCAACTTGTTGGTTTATGAGCACCAAGGCAGCCGGAATAAACACACAAGTAACGAGTGAGTGTTGGTGCCCAGGTGCCTTGGGCCGGAGCCGGGGCGGAGACGAGCTGCCTCCTCCGAGCACGAGGGGAGTCGGGGCCGGGCTCTCCGTCGTCAGCGACTTGCCAGCACCTGGAGAGCTTGGCTGGGATGCGCCTGCCCAGGGAGAGTGTGTAGAGCGAGGGGTCGAGAGGTCTCAGCAGCTGTGACTGGGGAGCAGGCAGCAAAGTTGCCAGAAATGACGTCAGTAGGCGTGTGTTCGGGCCCAACCTTTTGGGGCACTGCTTACATTCTTGGCGTCTAACAGGGCCACTGACTGATGAGACCCGTCAGAAGAGCTTGGCCAAACTGGCTGTGAGGCAGCGGGACAACAAATTGTGAGCCATCGGGGCTGCGCTTGACGAAAACGAGATGACGGTGGAAGGACCTGGACGCCGTCTGCCGTGAGGCTGTGGCGGAGGGAACGCGCCAACCTGGGCTGATAGAGGTCGCGTCGGTGGGTTGAAGTGCTAAGGAGCTGGGTTTTGGGGGAGAGTCTTCTCCACTGAGGGCCCTGCGGGGAAGAGGAAGGTGGCGTAGCTGGGAGTCTCCGTCACTCAGATACAGAAGCTTGGAGGCTGTGCGTCAGGGCTGTAGTGTTGGCCAAGGGCCCTGGGATGTGGAAGAAGAGTCCCACCGGAGGGAGCGAAGGCACAGAGGTTCCGCAAGCATAGATGCTGTTGGGGTGGATTGTTGGCAGGGAGCCATGGAGGAGAAGCTGGGAAAGGGACTTCCTCCCAGGCCCCGGATGTCACTTCCCTGCCGTCTCGGGTGTTCCTCCTCCCGGGTCAGGCCCCTCAGCATCGTTACCTTTGCCTCTGCAGTTGGCCTTGTGGCCTCCCCCTCTCCGTCTGCTGTTGATGGCAGCTGTGGCACGATTTTCTTTTTATTTATTTATTTAATTTATTTATTTTTGGCTGCATTGGGTCTTCATTGCTGTGCGTGCGCTTTCTCTAGTTGCGGTGAGCGGGGGCTACTCTTTGTTGTGGTGAGCGGGCTTCTCACTGAGGTGTCTTCTCTTATTGTGGAGCACGGGCTCTAGGCACACGGGCTTCAGTAGTTGTAGCACGTGGGCTCAGTAGTTGTGGCTCGCGGGCTCTAGAGCGCAGGCTCAGTAGCTGTGGCGCACGGGCTTAGTTGCTCCGCGGCATGTGGGATCTTCCCGGACCAGGGCTTGAACCCGTGTCCCGTGCATTGACAGGTGGATTCTTTACCACTGTGCCACCAGGGAAGCCCACGATTCTCTCTTATCCGCATCCACACACACCAGTCTCCTTTTAGAGCTGTCAGGAACGCTGTCGGGTGGATGTGCTGACCTCGCCGGAGCCTTTGTGCCGAGAGGGAGTCACCCGGTTTGTCTGAGGTCTGTTGGCGAGGGGTGCAGTGAGTCCAAACCTGTGAAATGTCGCAACTCTCCCTGGTCATCCAGATGCGTCCTCGTGGTTCAGTTGAACTTGTGCGGTTCGGAGCGGGCGTGGCGTCTGTGAGCGGCTCCTGTGCTCCTGGTGCTGTCATGTGGGAGCCTCCCTGTTTCATCAGCCTTCTCCCCAGAGCAGGGATGGCTTTTACTGGGGACGTGCCAAACCTGGAAACCTCGCTGAGGAATGGTGTAGCCATGGAAACCAGTAATTCAGTGAAGGTGGCTTCTGGGGAGCCCCTCAAGAAGTGGGAAATGATAACATGTGTTTCTTCGGATTTCCCAGAAAGATTCCTTCCCCCGTTTGGTTCGCGGCATGTCTGTCCGCATTTATGCCCGGCTTTTCTGCACACCCTGAAGAATCTTCTAGGATTGAAAACAGATTGTGTGAAGTGGGTGCACATTAGACATAATATTCCTGTAAGCTAGACTCTGCAGTATGGCCTCTCTGACCGTCAGTTTCTCCATCTGTAAAATGGAGTAATCATGCTCCCTTCATGGGGTTGTTGGGAGGCTTAAATAATAGAAGAGCTGGGCAGGGAGGAGAAACAAAGCTGATCAAATCAAGAACTGGTAATGGACTGGGACTTGATTCCTGTATTTTGAGAGAGAAGTGAGACTTGGTGAATGAGCCCCGCTGGCTGTTACGGGGGAGCAGCCCCGGTTAGGCTGGGCACTGGGTGGCCGACCTGGAGTCTCTCGTTGACCGGTTTCTTGGCGCTGCTGAGCCAGCTCCCCAGTGACAGCAAGGCTCGGCCCTGCCTTCTGAGTTGATACCGTGTGCACAAAATTTGGCCGCGTGCCTGGAACGTGGCAGGGCTGCACTGAGAGCCTGCCCGGGAGGGGCTAAGCTCGGGGACCGCCTGTCCTGGGCTGGGGCTGCAGAAGTGGGGACGCATGGACGGACGGGAGGCCTCTTGCCTGTTGGCTGGGCCATGTCCGGCTCAAGGCTCCCTGCAGCTTTGCCTGATGGAGGCATCCAATCTACAGCCTCCAGGGCCAGACTACCCAGAAGGATGGGGGCGGCATGGGGCCCTGTCCTGCTCGGGTCTGGAGCGTAAAGCACTCAGAGAGGCTGGAGGGCCTGTCCCACAGCCGGAGCGAAATCCAGCCAGGGCCTCCGCCATGTCCGGCTGCTAAATACACCCCAGTTTCCCTCCGTCGACAGCAGCGCTCTGTAAATGCATCACACCTGCTGGTAGCCTGCCGAGAAGCACTTGGAAATCCCAACAAAACCAAAGTTCACCAGGAGGCAGGGCAGCCGGGCCTGCCCTTGGGCTCTGTGCACATGTGGTTCTGGGGAGCTTGCTGGCATGTGCCCACCCTTTTCAGCAACACCTTGTCTTTAAAAACATCAGGGAACAGGCCTAACAGCCTCGGCCGTCAGGGTAACAGCTCCGTCCACGGGCACCTCCCGTGGGAACCAGTGTCATGCCGGCCGCTTTCCGGATGGTGAGGGTTTGAGCTGAGGCTGTAGGTGCTCCTGCCCCTGCATGTCCTGCCGTCTCCCTGCTGCTCTGACCACCTACACAGTCCATCCAGGGGCCCCAAGCGCTCTCTTAAAACACCCGAGCCCCAGTTTGATCACCTGCAGGTTGCAGAGAAAGTCCTTTCTCACAGGTTGTTAGTGAAGATCTATTGAAATAATACTTGGGCAGGTGTTTTATTAAAAAGCAATACACAAGTTGGGGAGGAGGAACGGAACTGGGGGTTGCCTGAACGGATGAGCTGAAGGGTGTGGTGAAGGCGTCCCCTGGTTACAGAGCAGGCGGAGGCCAGGCCTCGTCTCGTCCAGGCGGTGTTGCCCACCCAGCCTGGACCCTGCCTGCCTGTCCCAGATGCGCCTCATGGCTGCCTGTGTCCTGTCGTGTGGCCGTGCCGGGGTTGTCGTCCCTCTCCTGCGTGCCTGTTGTGTCAAAATAATAGATGATGACTGTGTCCACTAATACATGCACATATGAGAAAACTCAGAGGAATCTTCAAAATTAAGTAGTCGGTCTTAAATCCAGCAAGACTTTTCTAAGTAGATGTTCAGATCGTCTGTGAATAGAAAGATTTACTTCTTCCTTTCCAAGCAGGCTAACTTATTCCTTTCCCTGCTTTATTGTACTAGCCTTGTTCATGATTGTGGAGATAAACCATTCAGTCTTCCATCATTAAGTGTAATGTTAGCTGTAGATTTTTTATACTTGCCCTTTATCATATTAAGTAAGTTCCCTACAACCACTAAAAAAAAAAGTTATAGCAAATAAGCCAATGAAGGAGGTAGAAGTTGAAGCATAAATAATATTCAGTTAGTCCAAAAGAAGGAATAAAGGGAGGACAAAGGAAACAAAGGAAAATGGGACAGATAGAAGACATAGCAAGATGATGGGAGATAAACTTAACTGTATCAGTAATCAGATCAAAAGTAAGTAGTCTAAATACTCTAATTGCGGGTAGAGAATGTCAGATTGGATAAAAAAAAGCAAGACCCAACTCTAGCTACCTCCAAGTAATGAATTTTAAATATAAAGACAAAAATAGGTTGAAACTAAATGGATGGAGGAAGGTATACCATGCTTACACTAATGAAAAATCTGGAGTGGCCTTATGGAGAACAGAGAAAAGTAAACTTCAGAGCAAAGAATATTACCAAGGATAAAAAGGTCTTTTCATAATGGTAAAGGGCTCAATTCCTCAAGAAAATGTAAGCCATAAATATTTATATACCTAATAAGAGCTTCAAGATACACGAAGCAAAAACTGATAGAACGGCAAGAAGACATAAATAAATTGAGAGAGTTCAGTATCCTTCAGTGATTGTTGGAGAAAGTAGACAGAAATGAGTAGAGGTAGTATCGTTGAGATCTTCTCTATCAATTTGACGTAATCAACATTTATAGAACACTCTGCTCAACAACAGCTGGGTACAGAGTACATGTTCTTTTCAGGTGCTCATAGAACAATTAACCAAAGTAGACCATGTTGGGCCGTGATGGTTAGATTTCGTGTGTCAACGGGGCTAGGCTGTGGCGCCCAGTTGTTTGGTCAAACATGAGTTTAGATGTTGCTGTAAAGTGATCTTGGAGATGTGATTAACATTTACCACCAGTTGATTTTAAGTGAAAAAGGTTATTCTTCATAATAGGGGTAGGCCTCATCCAACCAGCTGAAGGCCTTTGAGCAGAAATTGAGAATTCTGGGGGGAGAAATTTCCAAAACCCCTTTCTCCAAAAATGGAGACGGAGTTCTGCCTCAAGGCTGTGACATAGCTCCTGACTGAGTTTCCAGCCCATCAGCCTGCCCTACAAATCTCAAACTTGCCAGCCACCACAATCACACTGGCCAGTTCCTTAAAATAAATCTCTTTGTACATGTGTACACACAAATATTGCCAACACACGTGCCCTGTTGGTTTGTGATTCTGTTTCTCTGGAGAGCCCTGACTGATACAGAGGGCCACAAAACAAATCTCAATAAATTTAAAAGGATTCTCATTTTATAAAGTATATTCTGACAGTAATAAAATTAAACTAGAAACTCATAACAAAAATCTTTGAAAAACCCTCAGACATTTGGAAACAAAATGACACTTATAATTAACTCATGGGTCAAAAAAGAAATAAAAAATTAGAAAGTATTTTGAAATGAGTGAAAATGAAAGCACAGTATATCATTTGTGGGATGCCACTAAAGCAGTAGTTCTGGGGACGTTTATAGTACTTAATGCCTATGTCAGAATAGAAGAATAGCCTTCAATCAATAAACCTCAGCTTCAACTTGAAGAAAGTAGAAAAAAATGTGGAAGTTAAACGTAGAGTAGAAAAGGAAATAATAAAGACCAGAGCAGAAATCAGTGAAACTGGAAACAAAAAACCCCGATATTGACAAACCAAAAGCTTATTCTTTGAGAAAAATCAGTGAAGTCTACCAACTTCTAGTCAGATGGATCATAGAGAAAAGACATAAATTAAAAATATTAGGAATGAAGAAGGTGGCATCACTACAGGTTCTACACATAATAAATGCATAACGGATATATTATGAACAACTTTACGCCAATAAATTTGAAAACTGAGGTGAAATGGACAAATTCCTTTTTAAAAAATTTTTTATTGAAGTATAGTTGATTTACAATGTTGTGTTAATTTCTGCTGTACAGCAAAGTGACTCAGTTTTACATATATACTTTTTTCATATTCTTTTCAATTATGGTTTATCATAGAATATTGACTATAATTCCCTGTGCTATACAGTGGAAGTTTGTTTATCCATCCTATATATAATGGTTTGCGTCTGCTAATCCCATACTCCCAGTCCTTTTCTCCCCATCCTCATCCCCTTGGCAACCACAGGTCTGTTCTCTATATCTGTGAGTCTGTTTTTGTTTTGTAGGTATGTTTATTTGTGTCATATTTTAGATTCCACATATAAATGATATCATGGTATTTGTCTTTCTCTTTCTGACTTACTGAGCTTAATATGATAATCTCTAGGTCCATCCATGTTGCTGCAAATGGCATTATTTCATTCTTTTTAATGGCGACAAATTCATTGAAAGACTCAAAAGTAGTAAAGCTTACTCATAGAAGGAAGTAGATAATCTGAATAGCCTTATATCCATTAAGGAAAGGGAATTTTTTGTTAAAACCATCCTACAGAGAAAATCCAGGCCCAGGTGGCTCACCCATGCAGCTTACCAAACATAAAGGGAGGAATAATACAAATTTTATGTAAGCTCTACTTGCAGGAAACTTGAGAAGGAAGAAATACTGCTAATTCGTTCTATGAGGTCAGCATTACCCTGATACCAAAACCAGACAAAGATTATGAAAACAAAAACAAAGACTCCTGAACATAGATAGGAAAATTTTAAGGGAATTTTTTCACCATAATATTGACTGAGTGGCATTTATCTGAGGAATGCAAGGTTGGTTTAACATTAGAAAACCAGCAAATGTAATTCTTCATATCAACAAACTAAAAAAAGAAAATGATATAAGCATCTCAGTAGATGAAGAAAAAGCATCCGACAAAGTACAATATCTATTTCTAATAAAAACTCAGCAAACTTAGAAGGGAACTTCCACAACCTGATGAAGTGCACCCACAAAACCGCTACAGCCCCCTTTGAACTTAAAGGTGAAAAACAGGTTGTGCTTTCCCTAAGGGCAGCCACACCAGGCCACGCACCCTGGCTCCCCAGGTGGACCCTCTCACTGTGCTCTTCACTGGCGCTGGCTGTTCACTTCGATTGGAGGTTCTCTCTCAGTTCCTTTGATCCCTGGCATGTTCTCCAGTCCTCCTCCAGGACCACGCTCTGATGTTACCTTGTCTGCCAAGCTGTCAGTGGTGGCCCCGTGCCCATATCCCCGAGTTCTCCATAGCTGTGAGCTCCTCATGGCCGTGGCCTGGTCCGTGCCTCCTGGCACAGTGCTCAGCCTTTGGGAAATCTTTCTGGACCCAGATATTCCAGATAGCTAGGTCAAATATTCCCTTTCCACAGGAATTCTCCTCTCTCTAAAGAGATTCTCTCCATCAGTGAGGCAAAGCAGGGCAGTGGAGTCAGTTTCTTCTCACTCAGAGTAAAGTCTAGTTTTGAGATTCTTTAGAAACCCAGCAACATTCAGATGATGTCTTATGTCCTGTTAAATATTTTATTTTACTTTAACCTTTACGGTAAAGAACCATAGGATGTTCATGAAGTTCTTACATGCTTTTTACGTTTTAATAATTGTATTTATAAATGGACTGACTGGAAGAATCTGCTAAGAAAACTTAAGAGTAAATGTATTCGAGTTAAAAACAAAAAAAACCTATGTCATGGAATAGCATATTTTCTTAATCAAGCTGTGTTACTAGGGGAAAATGGTTGCATGAGCCTTTTGGTGCCTCGGGCAGCAGAGCAAAGGTTCTCATTAGCTTGGAGGAGAAAATGTATTAGACCGTTTGTTCCTTGATCATTCACGTGCTCAAGGATGGCAAGCAGGTGGGCGGCCCAGGCTGGAGACCGTGCTGGCCAGAGAGGCTTGGAACGTGGCAGCAGAGAGGTCGAACTTTTTAAACAGTATTTACAGGTTACGTCTCTCATGACTGCAACTTCCCAGTATTTGGGTGGGAATTACTGAACAGCTCAGAAAGATTAAGCAACATGCCCAAGGTCAAGCAGTTTCAAAGTAGAAGCTAAAATTCAAACCCAGTTATGGCTAAATCCAAAGCTTGTATTGTTTCCACAACGTCATGCTTCCCCTCTATATATACTTTGTAAGTTTCCAAACTTATTATGGAATACAAAACATCCTCTATTGATTCAAGCCATATTTATAGAGCAGCGAATATAAGCTTTTCGCCTATCTGACCCTCAGTTTTCAATCTGTGAAATGCAGATCATAAACCTTCCTCCTGGGCTATTGTAAGGAGGAAAGCATCTGCTATTAGCCCTGGTAGATAAGAAAAGCTTACAAAATGGCAAATCCAGTTCAGTTCCAAATTATTTCTAATCTGTCCCAGTAATAGTTACAGAGACAGTTTAAACTCTACAAAGTTTAAGCATAAAGGCATCAAAAGAATCCTTTAATCTGCTCAACAATTTCAAAACTTAATAAGAAATGTAGCAGTAAGAGCAGTGGAGAGTCCAGTGCATGTGGAATTCTAAACAGATGTCAGGGAGAGGGGCCAGAAGAATGCTCCTTGAGGTTCCATGACACGGTGAAGGCTTTTGTCCACCATGATGGTCACTGTTTACCCGAACCCCTGTAACATTTCATCCACTCCACCCATTCAACAAGCCCCTGGTGAGTAAACTGTTCAGTGCCCAGTTCTGGGAGCTGGGGCTGTAACAGAGCAGGATGACATCCTGGAGCTCACCTTCTGGCAGAGGAGATGAACAGTAAGCACACACATGTCAACTGGTGAGAAGTGCTGTGCGGGAAGGTCAAGGAAGGAAGAGGATGGGGCCTGCTTGCCCCATCGGCAGAGGCCTTTCTGCAGAGGCACCATGGCAGTCTGAGGTGCATGCGCACACACACAGTCTGTGTCAGATGGTTTCCTGTACTGAGGTAGGACATGACTTAGAACATGACCACAGCTGCCGTAACTATTATATAAGCCAGTTTTTTCCCAGTAGAGTGTGAGTTGGTCCAAGCTAAGGATGATACCTTACTAATCTTTGCCTTTTCAGCACTTGGTACCAGGGCAGGCACATCACAGGCTCCCGGTAAGTGTTGAATACTGAACAAGAAAGAAAAGGAAATGGCTTCTAAAGCGTTGCTATGCGCTCTCATTCCTTTCCTATTAATCATATGCTACGTTTGATCATAGCAGGACCTTAACACATTGGTTCGTACACGGTAGCATGCATCCGAATCACCTGGGGGCTTGTTAAAACGGAGTGCTGGGCCCCATCCTCGATTTCTAATTCGGCAGGTCTGGGTCGGGGCTGAGAGTGCATCTCTAACAGCTTTCCAGCTGCTGCAGCTGGCTGTGGGCACCATGCTTTGAGGACCACCGCCTCAAGGGAGGAAATGTTTCCGATTTGTTTAGCATGTTTTACTGTCTGTAGCACTGGACTGTAGGCAGTTCTGGGCCTTTCTGCTGTGCCTTGTGACCTGTGATGTAACTCATAGGTTAGCACATGGGAAGCTCTCTAAGTAGCTCAGTTTGAGGTACCTCAGTGACTGATTTATAGCACCTGGATGCCTGGGAAGGCATTTGCATAAACATTTGTGGTAAAATCTTAACATAAACATACAGTTAAGATTAAATCTAGGCATTCAAATGCTTATTTTGGGGAAAGTCAAGAAACACCTGTCTAGGAACCCATAAACCCGCCAGCCCTGCTGCAGCCCAGGGCCTTTCCACGGGATGAGCCGCATGGTGGCACCGTGTGGGGTTCACAGAGGCCCTCAAACCTTTGAGCACCTGGCCCGTCATGAGAGCACCTGGTGGCCACCAGGACTCGCGGATTCCCAGGCAGACAGTAGAGGAAAATGGGTACTTTCACTGCATTCTCACCAAACAGGAAAATTGAGTTAGATCAGCTTTTCAGAATGACTGACAGAAAGCCAGTATGTTTGCTTTGGGTAAGGAAATGGAAATTTCACACCACAGACATATGGGGTCCAAGAGTCATTTCACAAAACGTCCTGCCGTACAGATTTAGGTGATCTCATTAGTCCCTAAAAAACCCAAAACTGTTTAAATAGTGGCCACATTAAACAAAAGAATCCTGCCCCCTCTCTCAACCCGGAAACATCTACACTATTGAAACAAGCAAAATGGGGGAAACAATTACTTGTCATCAAACAGCCATGGATAAACCTCAGCGTTGTCTCAGTGGGCGGGTTACTTCACTTCATCTGTGAAGGAGAGATCATCCTTAGTCCTCAGGGGAGTTCTGAGGGTGAAGCAGGTAACAGAACCCAAGTGTGGAGACCCCCCAGCTCCCTCTGCCCTCTGGTTGGCACATCTCTCTGTCATCTCTGCGTCGCTTGGATGGTGTTGTCGGCAGTAGGCTCGTCTGTCACCCCATGTGACCCCAAGCTCCATGAAGGCAGAAAACGTTCATGTTTCCTTATCCACGCTCTGCAGGATATCTAGCGCATGCTGGGTGCCCAATCGATGACCGTTAGACTGGGAGAACCACAGAAAGCTGTGGAGGAGGCAGGCGGAAGGAGGAGCCTTCTTCTTCTTTATTTTTTAACATCTATATTGGAGTATAATTGCTTTACAATGGTGTGTTAGTTTCTGCTGTATAACAAAGTGAATCAGCTATACATATGCATATATCCCCATATCCCCTCCCTCTTGCGTCTCCCTCCCCCCTCCCTACCCCACCCCTCTAGGTGGTCACAAAGCACCGAGCTGGTCTCCCTGTGCTATGCGGCTGCTTCCCACTAGCTATCTGTTTTACATTTGGTCGTATATATAAGTCCATGCCACTCTCTCACTTCGTCCCAGCTTCCCCTTCCCCCTCCCTGTGTCCTCAAGTCCACTCTCTAGTAGGTCTGCGTCTTTATTCCTGTCTTGCCCCTACGTTCTTCAGAACCTTTTTTTTTTTTTTTTTTAGATTCCATATATATGTGTTAGCATATGGTATTTGTTTTCCTCTTTCTGAGTCACTTCACTTTCTATGACAGTCTCTAGGTCCATCTACCTCACTACAAATAACTCAATTTCATTTCTTTTTATGGCTGAGTAATATTCCATTGTATATATGTGCCACATCTTGTTTATCCATTCATCTGTCGATGGACACTTAGGTTGCTTCCATATTCCTGGCTATTGTAAACAGAGCTGCAATGAACATTGTGGTACATGACTCTTTTTGAATTATGGTTTTCTCAGCGTATATGCCCAGTAGTAGGATTGCTGGGTCATATGGTAGTTCTGTTTTTAGTTTTCTAAGGACCCTCCATACTGTTCTCCATAGTGGCTGTATCCATTTACATTCCCACCAACAGTCCAAGAGGGTTCCCTTTTCTCCACACCCTCTCCAACATTTATTGTTTGTAGATTTTTTTTTTAATTATTAGCACCTTTAATTATTTAATTATTTATTTATTTGGCTGTGTTGGGTCTTCGTTTCTGTGCAAGGGGTTCCTCTAGTTGTGGCAAGCGGGGGCCACTCTTCATTGCAGTGCGCGGGCCTCTCACTATCGTGGCCTCTCTTGTTGCGGAGCACAGGCTCCAGACGCGCAGGCTCAGTAGTTGTGGCCCACGGGCCCAGTTGCTCCACGGCATGTGGGATCTTCCCAGACCAGGGCTCGAACCCGTGTCCCCTGCATTAGCAGGCAGATTCTCAACCACTGCACCACCAGGGAAGCCCGTTTGTAGATTTTTTGATGATGGCCATTCTGACCGGTGTGAGGTGATACCTCATTGTGGTTTTGATTTGCATTTCTCTAATGATTAGTGATGTTGAGCATGCTTTCATGTGTCTGTTGGCAATCTGTATGTCCTCTTTGGAGAAATGTCTATTTAGGTCTTCTGCCCATTTTTGGATTGGGCTGTTTATCTTTTTGATATTGAGCTGCATGAGCTGCTTGTATATTTTGGAGATTAGTCCTTTGTCAGTTTCTTTGTTTGCAAATATTTTTTCCCATTCTGAGGGTTGTCTTTTCGTCTTGTTTATGGTTTCCTTTGCTGTGCGAAACCTTTTAAGTTTCATTAGGTCCCATTTGTTTGTTTTTATTTCCATTTCTCTAGGAGGTGGGTCAAAAAGGATCTTGCTGTGATTTATGTCATAGAGTGTTCTGCCTATGTTTTCCTCTAAGAGTTTGATAGTGTCTGGCCTTACATTTAGGTCTTTAATCCATTTTGAGTTTATTTTTGTGTATGGTGTTAGGGAGTGTTCTAATTTCATTCTTTTACGTGTAGCTGTCCAGATTTCCCAGCACCACTTATTGAAGAGGCTGTGTTTTCTCCACTGTATGTTCTTGCCTCCTTTATCAAATATAAGGGGACCATTTGTGCATGGGTTTATCTCTGGGCTTTCTATCCTGTTCCATTGATCTATATTTCTGTTTTTCTGCCAGTACCATAGTGTCTTGATTACTGTAGCTTTGTAGTATAGTCTGAAGTCAGGGAGCGTGATTCCTCCAGCTCCGTTTTTCTTTCTCAAGATTGCTTTGGCTATTCGGGGTATTTGTGTTTCCATACAGACTGTGAAATATTTTGTTCTAGTTCTGTGAAAAATGCTACTGGTAGTTTGATAGGGATTGCAGTGAACCTGTAGATTGCTTTGGGTAGTATAGTCATTTTCACAATGTTGATTCTTCCAATCCAAGAACATGTATATCTCTCCATCTATTTGTATCATCTTTAATTTCTTTCATCAGTGTCTTATAATTTTCTGCATACAGGTCTTTTGTCTCCTTAGGTAAGTTTATTCGTAGATATTTTATTCTTTTTATTGCAATGGTAAATGAGAGTGTTTTCTTAATTTCACTTTCAGATTTTTCATCATTAGTGTATAGGAATGCAAGAGATTTCTGTGCATTAATTTTGTATCCTGCTACTGTACCAGGTTCCTTGATTAGCTCTAGTAGTTTTCTGGTAGCATCTTTAGAATTCTCTATGTATAGTATCATGTCATCTACTTCTTCTTTTCTGATTTGGATTCCTTTTATTTCTTTTTCTTCTATGATTGCTGTGGCTAAAACTTCCAAAACTATGTTGAATGATAGTGGTGAGAGTGGGCAACCTTGTCTTGTTCCTGATCTTAGTGGAAATGGTTTCAGTTTTTCACCATTGAGGATGATGTTGGCTGTGGGTTTGTCATATATGGCCTTTACTTTGTTGAGGAAAGTTCCCTCTTTGCCTACTTTCTGGAGGGTTTTTATCATAAATGGGTGTTGAATATTGTTGAAAGCTTTTTCTGCATCTATTGAGATATTCATATGGTTTTTCTCCTTCAGTTTGTTAATATGGTGTATCACATTGATTGATTTGCATATATTGGAGAATCCCTGCATTCCTGGTTTAAACCCCACTTGATCATGGGGTATGATCCTTTTAATGTGCTGTTGGATTCTGTTTGCTAGTATTTTGTTGAGGATTTTGCATCTATGTTCATCAGTGATATTGGCCTGTAGTTTTCTTTTTTTGTGACATCTTTGTCTGGTTTTGGTATCAGGGTGATGGTGGACTTGTAGAATGAGTTTGGGAGTGTTCCTCCCTCTGTTGTATTTTGGAAGGGTTTGAGAAGGATAGGTGTTAGCTCTTCTCTAAATGTTAGATAGAATTCGCCTGTGAAGCCATCTGGTCCTGGGCTTTATTGTTGGAAGATTTTTAATCACAGTCTCAATTTCAGTGCTTGTGATTGGTCTGTTTATGTTTTCTATTTCTTCCTTGTTCAGTCTCAGAAGGTTGTGCTTTTTTAAGAATTTGACCATTTCTTCTGGGTTGTCCATTTTATTGGCATGTAGTTGCTTGTACTAATCTCTCATGATCCTTTGTGTTTCTGCAGGGTCAGTTGTTACTCCTCCTTTTTCATTTCTTATTCTATTGCTTTGAGTCTTCTTCCTTTTTGTCTTCATGTTTCCGGCTAATGGTTTATCAATTTTTTTTATCTTCTCAAAGAACCAGCTTTTAGTTTTATTGATCTTTGCTATTGGTTCCTTCATTTCTTTTTCATTGATTTCCTATCTGATCTTTATGATTCCTTTCCTTCTGCTAACTTTGGGTTTTTTTGGTTCTTCTTTCTCTAATTGCTTTAGGTGTAAGGTTAGGTTGTTTATTTGAGGTGTTTCTTGCTTCTTGAGGTAGGCTTGTATTGCTATAAACTTCCCTCTTAGAACTGCTGTTGCTGCATCCCATAGGTTTTGGGTCATCGTGTTTTCATTGTCATTTGTTTCTAGGTATTTTTTGATTTCCTCTTTGATTTCTTCACTGATGTCTTGGTTTTTTGGTAGTGTATTGTTCAACCTCCATGTGTTTGTATTTTTTTACAGATTTTTTCCTGTAATTGATATCTAGTCTCATAGCCTTGTTGTTGGAAAAGATACTTGATATGATTTCAATTTTCTTGAATATACCAAGGCTTGATTTGTGACCCAAGATATGAGCTATCCTGGAGAATGTTCCATGAGCACTTGAGAAGAAAGTGTATTCTGTTGTTTTTGGATGGAATGTCCTATAAATAGCACTTAAGTCCATCTTGTTTAGTGTGTCATTTAAAACTTGTGTTTCCTTTTTTATTTTCATTTTTGATGATCTGTCCATTGGTGAAAGTGTGGTGTTCAAGTCCCCTGCTATGATTGTGTTACTTTTGATTTCCCCTTTTTATGGCTGTTAGCATTTGCCTTATGTATTGAGGTGCTCCTATGTTGGGTGCGTAAATATCTACAATTATTATCTCTTCTTCTTAGATTGATCCCTTGATCATTATGTAGTGTCCTTCTTTGTCTCTCGTAATAGTCTTTATTTTAACGTCTGTTTTGTCTGATGTGAGAATTGCTACTCCAGCTTTCTTCTGATCTCCATTTGCATGGATTATCTTTTTCCATCCCCTCACTTTCAGTCTGTATGTGTCCCTAGGTCTGAAGTGGGTCCCTTGTAGGCAGCATATATACGGGTCTTGATTTTGTATCCATTCAGCCAGTCTGTATCTTTTGGTTGGAACATTTAATCCATTTACATTTAAGGTAGTTATCGATATGTATGTTCCCATTACCATTTTCTTAATTGTTTTCGTTTTGTTATTGCAGGTCTTTTTCCTTCTCTTGTGTTTCCTGCTTAGAGAAGTTCCTTTAGCATTTTTGTAAAGCTGGTTTGGTGGTGCTGAATTCTCTTAGCTTTTGCTTGTCTGTAAAGGCTTTAATTTCTCTGTCGATCTTGAATGAGATCCTTGCTGGGTAGAGTCATCTTGGTTGTAGGTTTTTCCCTTTCATCACTTTTAATATGTCCTGCCACTCCCTTCTGGCTTGCAGAGTTACTGCTGAAAGTTCAGCTGTTAACCTTATAGGGATTCCATTATGTGTTATTTGTTGTTTTTCCCTTGCTGCTTTTAATATTTGTTCTTTGTATTTAATTTTTGATAGTTTAATTAGTATGTGTCTTGGCTTGTTTCTCCTTGGATTTATCCTCTATGGGACTCTCTGTTCTTCCTGGACTTGATTAACTATTTCCTTTCCCATATTAAGGAAGTTTTCAACTATAATCTCTTCAAATATTTTCTCAGTCCCTTTCTTTTTCTCTTCTTTTTCTGGGACCCCTATAGTTTGAATGTTGGTGCGTTTAATGTTGTCCCAGAGGTCTCGGAGACTGTCCTCAATTCTTTACATTCTTTCCTCTTTATTCCACTCTACGGTAGTTATTTCCACTATTTTATCTTCCAGGTCACTTATCCGTTCTTCTGCCTCAGTTATTCTGCTATTGAATCCTTCTAGAGAATTTTTAATTTCATTTATTGTGTCGTTCATCATTGTTTGCTCTTTGGTTTTTCTAGGTCCTTGTTAAACGTATCTTGTATTTTCTCCATTCTATTTCCAAGATTTTGGATCATCTTTATTGTCATTACTCTGAATTCCTTTTCAGGTAGGCTGCCTATTTCCTCTTCATTTGTTTGGTCTGGTGGGTTTTTACCTTGCTCTTTCATCTGCTGTGTGTTTATCTGTCTTCTCATGTTGCTTAACTTACTGTGTTGGGGGTCTCCTTTTCGCAGGCTGTAGGTTCGTAGTTCTCATTGTTTTTGGTGTCTGCCCCCAGTGGGTAAGGTTGGTTCAGTGGGTTGTGTAGGGTTTCTGGTGGAGGGAACTGGTGTCTGTGTTTTGGTGGATGAGACTGGATCTTGTCTTTCTGGTGGGCAGGACCATGTCTGGTGGTGTGTTTTGGGGTGTCTGTGACCTTATTATGATTTTAGTCAACCTTTCTGGAAATGGGTAGGATTGTGTTCTTGTCTTGCTAGTTGTTTGGCCTAGGGTGTCCAGCACTGTAGCTTGCTGGTCGTTGAGTGGAGCTGGGTCTTATTGTTGAGATGGAGATCTCTGGGAGAGCTTTTCCCATTTGAGATTTCGTGGAGCTGGGAGGTCCCTGGTGGACCAGTGTACTGAACTCGGCTCTCCCACCTCAGAGGCTCAGGCCTGACACACGGCTGGAGCACTGAGACCCTGTCAGCCACATGGCTCAGAAGAAAAGGAAGGAAAATAAATGAATGAATGAATGAATGAATGAATAAATAATTGTTATTAAAATAAAAAATAAAAAAATTATTAAAAATAGAAAGGTAAAGTAATAGAAAAGAAAAGAAAGAAAGAAGAGAGCAACCAAATCAAAAAACAAATCCCCCAATGATAACAAGTGCTAAAAACTATACTAAAAAACAAAACAAATCAAAAAGAACGGACAGACAGAACCCTAGGAGAAATGGTAAAAGTAATGCTATACAAACAAAATCACACAAAGAAGCATACACATACACACTCACAAAAAGAGAAAATGGAAAAAAAATATATATATAAAAAAGGAAGAGAGCAACCAAATCAATAAACAAATCTACCAATGATAATAAGCTCTAAATACTAAACTAAGATAAACATAAAACCAGAAAAAAATAAGATGCAGAAAGCAAACCCTAAGTCTACAGTTGCTCCCAAAGTCCACTACCTCAATTTTGGGGTGATTCATTGTATATTCAGGTATTCCAGAGATGCAGGGTACATCAAGTTGATTGTGGAGATTTAATCCGCTGCTCCTGAGGCTGCTGGGAGAGATTTCCCTTTCTCTTCTTTGTTTGCACAGCTCCTGGGGTTCAGCTTTGGGTTTGGCCCCGTCTCTGCATGTAGGTCACCTGAGGTTTTCTGTTCCCGCCCAGACAGGAAGGGGTTAAAGTAGCAGCTGATTAGGGGGCTCTGGCTCACTCAGGCCGGAGGGAGGGATGGTTACGGAATGCGGGGCGAGCCTGTGGTGGCAGAGGCCAGCGTGACATGGCACCAGCCTGAGGCGCGCCGTGTGCTCTCCCGTGGAAGTCGTCCCTGGATCACGGGACCCTGGCAGTGGCGGGCGGCACAGGCTTCCAGGAGGGGAGGTGTGGAGAGTGACCTGCACTTGCGCACAGGCTTCTCGGTGGCTGCAATAGCAGCCTTAGCGTCTCATGCCCATCTCTGGTGTACGCTGATAGGTGTTGCTCGCGCCCATCTCTGAAGCTCGTTTAGGCAGTGCTCTGAATCCCCTCTCCTCGCGCACCCTGAAATAACGGTCTCTTGCCTGTTAGGCAGGTCCAGACTTTTTCCCGGACTCCCTCCTGGCTAGCTGTAGCTCACTAGCCCCCTTCAGGCTGTGTTCATGCAGCCAACCCCAGTCCTCTCCCTGGAGCATTCTTCTTGAGTGGGAAAAAGGCATTTGAAGCTGAGAGACCAGCCTAGACAACAGCAAGGAGGAATTAGCTTCTTTTACGTGTGTGGAGCACTTCTGCTAAAGTATGGCAATAAAAGATGAGCTAGGAGAAGGTTAGATGAGACCGCATGGTGAAGAGTCCTGAATGCCTCTTGAAACATCCAGCCTGTCTAACGTCGGCAGTGGGGAGTGGGGACCACTTTGAGACCATAACGGAGCAGCAGTATCACTGTGAGCGACCTCAACCTGAAATCGCTGGCTTTGTCAACCAGGACTTGCACGTTGCAGGTTTTGTTCCTTGCTCGCCAAGGAAGTCAGTGTGTGGAGAGTTACCTGATGTCCATCTCAGAATAGGCATAAGGTATATATATATATATATATATATATATATAAATATAAATAACAGCCCCTGAAGGAAATTGTGAGAAAAGGAAGCAACGAACAGAGTACAAGACTAGATACTTAAAAATAGTTATGAGATGCTGTAGAAAAGGCCTTGCCTGGCTTTAAAAACGGTTCCATAACTTAGAGGACTATTATTTTACCGTTCTGACCCTTCTTATTCCCATTTTGTTGAGAGTTTTAAAAAAATCAGGACTTTCTCAAATGCTTTTTGTATGTGCTTTGAGTTGAACATATGGTTTTTCTTTTTTAGTTTGTTAATATAGTGACTTATACTGATAGGATTTAGAATGTTAAAGCAACCTTGTGTTCTTGGGATAAGCCCCATCTAGTCTTGCTGTAGCATCCTTTTTAGCCTCAAAACATTTGTAATGCTTAAGAATAAATCTGACAGATGATGTGAAGGACCTGCACCCTGAAATAGTCAATAAGGGAGATGATGAAGGTCTGACGTCAGAGGAAGTGGGGGCATGCAGGAAGGTGCCTGTGTTTCAGAGGCTCCTCCAGGGATATCAGTGCTACTTTGTGGTAAGAATCAGTGTTGAGAGCGTGAGGTGAAATCACACGTCTGGCTGCGAGGTTTGGGTGGAGGGTGACTCCCTACCTGAGATGGAGCACGTAGGAGGAAAGGGAGCGTGTCGTCCAGACCTACCAGAGCTGCCGGGCAGGGTGGCCATCAGCCAGGATCGGTCAGGACTCCTGGGCTGGGACTCCTTTTACTCACCTGTATTCTCCCCAAGCTGTTGGAGTTGTTCTCTCCGATTTTTAAGATAGGGCGTAGAGTGCATTCATGGTTTAAAATCTGATTTCCAGGTAGGCCGTGAAGTGGCAGTCTTAGAATCTGTTTATTTACGTTAAAATTCTTAATCTTAGACTTCCTCTGATCATGGCATTTAAACAATATTAATTCTGTATTAATGATATTTACATAACACTGTCTTTCTAAATGATGCTTTTAGTGATGAATGTTTCCCCCCTTTCTTGCTTGCAGGGTTTGGGTTTGTTTTCTTGCAGGGCTAAAAATAAACGAGCATATTTGCTAGAGCCTTCAGGATGTGACTTCGTGTGTTGTGTGATACAGCTTTTGCTTTTCAAGTGACTTACCCATGTTTTTGATAAGCTTTGTGTCTTCTGAGTATCAGTGATGTCTGATTTAACCCCTGGTGACACTAAGAATTTCTAGGCCGGATAGTTTTGACATTAGGGTCGTAGGTGACAGACTTCAGGATTGCTCCTCAATGGGATCACTTCTGCATCTGGTTTGGGTTTCCTGCATACTGACGTCTCTCTTTTCCTTTCTTTTTTTGGGTTAAACTGACATCTCCATAGATGATTTTTTATTTCTTTAAGCAAGCTCTTCCTGTTCATTAGTTTTGTTCAGTTTCTTCTCCCTGAACTTAACCTTCTAGCATCTGGCTTAAATTCTCAGCATGTTGATGAAATAGCTTTCTCTGGGATTCTCTGTGAATTTTTTTCTGTTAATGGAATCTAATTTCTTTTCACTGCCCTCATTCCTCTTCTGTCTTTTCACCAGATTTGACACTACTGGACACTATAATTTCCTTTGTGTACCTCCTGTCATTTCTACTTTGTGTGTGATAGAGGTCTTCTGATTTTCTTTTTTGTTCTTAGTCTTTGAAGCTTAATACCCTGGCCTTGTAAGTGATGCTTCCATTACCCCCAGTACCCAGTGGCCAGGAAGTCCTACAGAGTCTTCTTGATCAATGTCTCTTAGGCCTGTGTGGTCTTTTCATGACCACAAGCACCCACTACCTTAGCTGAGCCCTTCTTGCCTCCAGCCGAATCCTTTGGTCTTTTCCAAATGGGCTTCTCTGTTTCTTTGACTCTACCTTGCTCTCACCTGGTGGCTCAGCCTTCCCCCAAGCACTGATTGAGAGCCTGACGTTCATCAAACGAAGTCCAAAGTCATTGGCACGATTTGCAATGGGCCCTCACATAGGTGTGAGCGTTTAGCACTGTTGCTGTTCTGCAGCGCAGTGCTGACCAGCCCTGGGAGGTCATTGGAGCACGGGGACGTTTCAGACTGACAGACATACGTTATCATTAGAGAAGCAGTACCAGCAAAAACTGATTCAGTAATGCAGTTTACAGAAGCAAAAACGAAAGTGAAATTTCACTTTCCCACTGCCCAGAGGTTACCACTGTGAAACCAGAGTGAATGTTCATTCTGGGTCCCCTAGATCGAAATAATACTGTAAATATTGTTTTATAACTTGCTTTGTTCAATTAGTGCTCTTCAATTTTATATTTCAGTAAATTTGTATTGCCTTGAATATGCAGATGATACTAAAATTTCTCCCATTTGACCCCCCAAATTCTATTATGACAATTAGTCCGCCTAGAGGGGTGGGATAGGGAGGGTGGGAGACACAAGAGGGAGGGAATATGGGGATATATGTATACGTATAGCTGATTCACTTTGTTATACAGCAGAAACTAACACACCATTGTAAAGCAATTATACTCCAATAAAGATGTTAAAAAAAAAAAAACCAAAACCAAAACAAAAAAACCCCCCAAAAAAACCATTTAGTCCGAATCAGTATATGATCTAGGACCACTCATTGCATCTGGGCATTGTGCCACTTAAGTTTGTTTTAATCTAGCACCATCCTTTGTTTTTTGTGTTTTTGTTTTTTGACTGTAACTTGAAGAGACCAGGCCAGTTGTCCTGTAGAATGTCTTATCTTCTGGATCTCCCTAGTTTCTGCCTCACAGTGTTATTTGTTTCTTCATCCACTGATTTCACTTAAACTGCAGATTGTATGTAAAGACTTGATGGATTCAGATGAAAGGTTTTGGCTGGAATCCTTCAGAGATGAAGTTGGTATTCTCGTTTCATCACATTAAAGATGCCTGATGTCTAGCTGTCCCATCATCAGTGAGGTTAAGATTGACTGCTGGATAGGGTGGTAATGGTCTGAGCCCACCGTGCTTTTCCCCTTGCAACTAGAGACTATTCCACATGTCAGTACTTTAGCAGTATTACAGAGGCATCAATAATGCATCTAATGTTTTTAAAATCAGTTGATAATCCTTGCCTGATTCAAGTGTCATTAAAATTTTATGAAATGATTTTCTATGTCTATTATGTCTTCTGCATTTATAAAGTGGCCTTCTCCCGTAAAGTAGCAACTTATAGCTCAACTGCTGGGGCTATTTGATTACCCAGAATTACAACGCCTGCTAGAAAAACAGAAACAAAATGCTTTTTTTCCTTTCAATTTCTAACTTTGCATTAAGGAACTGTTTAAAAACTTCAAATGGTGAGAAATTAGGGTTGTTTTCCCTCTTCTTTCTTGAGTCCCATTATAGTCTCGGGTTTTTATTGATTTGGTGTGTTTTGATCCCTTAAAATCGTTATTCTGGTTGCTCCACTTGTCACAGCTTTGGCCAGTGATAGCTTTCTTGTGCCCTTTTGACATGACTCGTTAAACATTGAAAGATTGATTGCTTTTTGTTACAAGGAGTTGTCCCAGAGCAGGGGGATTGGACCTGTTTTATTCTTCGGGAAAATGGGGCTGAGGGAGTTGAATGACCCCCTAGAGTGGTTCTGTCGGGCGGTGACAGAGGGGGCGCTCCCATCCCAGACTCTGTGCCCAGTGGGCTCTCCACTCAGCCGTCTGTGTTTAGCCTTGATTGGACTAGTTAGTTGTCACTGCTCCCAGTCTGAATTCACTCTTTCATTTGGACCAGTTACCTGCTCCCACCTTATTCCACATCGTTCCCTAAACACGCAAGCAACTGGAGTATCATTTCTTCTCCTTGGCAAGCATGTCTGACACCAAAATCTACGTCTACCTTCCCAGGTGCTGCACCGGCTGCCACAGGGGAAGACAAAGATGACGAGGTGTGTTTCTGGCCCTTTGAGAGCTGGCAGTCTTGGAGGGAGGCAGACGGACACACAGGTCACCAGAATGCAGACCAGAGAAGGGAGGCGGAGGAGAGCTGTGTGTATTAGCTGATGGTGGCGTCAGCTTTGAGGTTCCAGACCAGAACCCTGAGGTCAAGGGGGGCATACATTTCAGATATTAATTAAATTAAATTAATTAAATTTGATAGAGTGGAAAGAGTAGGGTTTTGGGGGTCTAAAGCTGGTATGGGTCCAGGTCTTGTTCCTTATGCTTTGTGATCTTAGACACACTATTTTACCTCTCTGTTTCTTTAAACTTCAGTAGGGGAATCATAATATCTTCCCTTTTTTTTCCTCCTGGTGTAGTTTTGAGAATGAAGTGATATGAGAGAACTTTTAGTTTAAGGTCCCACCAAATGTAATGAGTTGTTATTCTACTTGTTATTAATACAAATCTTACTGGACTGCAGAGAAGCAGTGGTTAGGAGCATGGCCTTTGGCTCCGTAACTTATTAGCTGTGCCACCTAGGGCAAGTTACTTAATCTCTCTGTGCCTCTGTCTTCTCATCTATAAAAGGGGGACAGCAGTAGCACCAGTCTGGTAGGATGACTGTGAGTTAAATGGAGAGCAGCACTGAGCCTGACACTTAGATGTAGGACGTGCTCAGCCTACTCTTATTACTCTGAAACTCAGTGGCAACTCTGTCTCCTATGCAGCCTTATGCCTTTGCTCACCTCACCTCTCTCGGTAATTCCATTTCATTTAAAACGTCTCCCAGAAGACAGCATCCGTGCTCACTCTGCTGGGCAACTCTCGGCGCCCAGAGCACTAGACGGGTGTGTGTGTGTGTGTGTGTGTGTGTGTGTGTGTGTGTGAGTGTGAGTGAAGAAATGCTGCTCCCACACTAGCGGGGTCTCTCTCAGCTGTGTGGCTTAGGACACCAGTTTGCATCTCGCTAGAAGTTAGCTTAAAAGTGAGAATACAAGTGAAATTTAGAATTTCTTATGGCAACAATAGAGAACGGAAGAACCGAGACACGCCAGTGTTTTGGCGTGCTCTGGCAGCCGGTACAAACCAGCTCTCTGACATTTCCAAACACCTAGAAGCACAGTGGAGAAAAGGTACCCTCTTTGAAACTTGTTCAAATTGTCATTTCCCCTGGGGAACTATTAGCTGCTAAGGCCGTGGGAATTTGTTAGGCAGCAATGGAAAATTAATCCAGCAAAGATGGTGCTACGTGCTTCACACAGAATGCGCTCTTGACATCTTGCCAACAACCTGTAATCTGTCAGTATCTCCATTTGAAATGGGGAAACTGAGGCTTAGAGCACACGCTTCCTAACAGTTGATACAGCTGATAAATCGTGTCACTGCAGGCTGGTCCAAACCAGGCTCGTCTGAGTCCACAGTCTTTACCCCCAGTGTTTTTTCCTCAGTGCCCTCCCCGCTCCACCAGCTCTGGTGGTGTTGTGTTGGGTTAGGTGTGTGGACTCCCACTGGACCCAGAGCACTGCTGTGGGCCTGCGTGCTGGTGACCTTAGGGGATGCGTGCCCGTGTCCTTGGGGGATGCATGCCCTCACCACGCGAGGCCATCGTCCCCTGAGCCTCACCCCATCCATGGCTGCTGCCTTTTTTCTCTTCTTCCCCTTGGATAAGCTCTTGAGTGGGAGTCAAATGTAATGAGGAAAAATGTCACCAGCATCAAAATGACTCAAAGTATGACTGTATTTTCACAATAAATATCAAGACCCGTCATCTGACAGAATGTATAAATGACGAGATACAATGTTTGAAATTAGAACTGTTCCGGGGAATCAGAGATCCTCTGTAACAGTATCCACAGTGGGCATTGAACAAGTGAATGGAAACTAAGTCTGATATGTTTTCTGGAAGAGGTGTAAGATAAAATTTGTCAAATATCAAGTGAGTGTTCAGGGGGAAAAAAAAATCAATGCGAGGCATCCTTACAAGAATCCAGGAGCAGTTTTGTTTTACATCAAGGCAGATTGGTAGGTCAGCAGTGTTTACCTAGAGAATGGGAGACAGGAGCCTAATGAAAGTTAGTCCTCAGCTCTCCTCTAGTTTGTGACCATTTCTCAGTCTTTCCTTGTTTTGCATGACCTTGACAGTTTTGAGGAGTGCTGGTCAGATGTTTTGTAGACTGTTCCTTAATTTGGGTTCCTTTGATCTTTTTCTTATAATGAGACAGAGTTGACTTGCCCGTCTCATTGCATGTGTCACTGATGATGTTGACCTTGATCGCCTGGCTGGTGTAGCGTTTGCCAGGATAGTCTCCATACTCAGTTCTCTGGAAGCGAGTCACCGAGTGCAGCCGATGATCTAG
Source organism: Balaenoptera borealis (assembly GCF_965194805.1). Classification (NCBI taxonomy): domain Eukaryota; kingdom Metazoa; phylum Chordata; class Mammalia; order Artiodactyla; family Balaenopteridae; genus Balaenoptera; species Balaenoptera borealis. The sequence goes on from NC_138876.1 coordinate 3,441,677, forward strand.
GGGTGGAGTGGGGGGAAGGGAGGGTGGGAATAAATTAAGCTCCACCTTCTGTTGGGGGAGTCACTCTAGAAATGATCTGGAATCCTCTGTAAGGAGAGTCTCCCCTGGCATGGCCTTGCTTCTAGGCCCCCTCAGCCAGCAGAGCAAGGAAATGTGTGTGTGGAGCCACCCACATATCTGCATATGTCTGTAATTACTTATGTATGTATCCAGCTGTTTAAGTTAACATCTATTTAAGTTAAACAAGAGTTCTTACCAATGTCTGACTTAACCCAGCCCCACTGAGTTTGTTCTAGCTTTCCTCTTGTTTATCTGCAGCTTCCCTCCCCAGCAGTGAAACATCTGGCCACACTACCATTTACTGATTTGTTTGGCCCCAGTATACGTGTAAAGCAGTTAAAGCAGTTTCAGAATTGTTAACTCATACTCGTGAGAAACAGTACTCCCAACTAGAGTTCCTATGCGGTTCCCTCTGTCTGTAGTCCCACAGTTTCCAGTCAGAACAGTGTCTTCCAAAGTTACTGTCTCATCTCTCTTTTTTTTTTTTTAATTAATTAATTTATTTTTATTTTTGGCTGTGTTGGGTCTTCGTCTCTGCGCGAGGGCTTTCTCTAGTTGCGGCAAGCGGGGGCCACTCTTCATCGCGATGCGTGGGCCTCTCACTATCGTGGCCTCTCTTGTTGCGGAGCACAGGCTCCAGACGCGCAGGCTCAGTAGTTGTGGCTCACGGGCCTAGTTGCTCCGCGGCATGTGGGATCTTCCCAGACCAGGGCTCGAACCCGTGTCCCTTGCATTGGCAGGCAGATTCTCAACCACTGTGCCACCAGGGAAGCCCCCTGTTTCATCTTTTGAATATTTTTTCTTTGGACATTTAGGTTGTTTCCATGTCCTGGCTATTGTAAATGGTGCTGCAGTGAACATTGGGATACATGTGTCCTTTTGAAATATCGTTTTCTCAGGGTATATGCCCAGTAGTGAGATTGCTGGGTCGTATGGTAGTTCTATTTTTAGTTTTTTAAGGAACCTCCATACTGTTCTCCATAGTGGCTGTATCGATTTGAAAGACTTTTAAATAGTCCTGTTTGAAATGAACAGGATGTTATTGGAAGAAATGAAACCACAAGTATGAAATGAAAGCAGGCAGATTTGCAAAAGAACCAAATAGATATTATGAAAATTTTAAAATTAAAAAAACATAACTATTGAAGTAAAAAAAAAACACAAAAAGACCAAAACACAGAGGGGACTAGATGCAACTGAAGGCTGAAGAGAGAATAAGTAAATTGGAAGATAGATCTTAAGGAACCTCCCAGAATGTGTCCCCGTAAGACAAATGGAAAATGTGAAAGAGGAGTTAAGAGTCTCCAATATACGTCCAGTAGGAGTTCCAGGAATAGAGAACAGGGAAAAATCCTGGAGAGAAAAATATTCAGAGATTATGAGTGACAATTAGCTTAAGAAGCACTGAGCCCTCGATCGAACAAGTACGTCAAGTTTTTAGTTTTCAAGCTTAATGAGAATGATAAATCCTCAGATCCAAGAAGCTTAACAAACACAGGATAAACACAAAGAAAATCACATCATAATCAAATTGCTGTAAACTGGTTGTGCTGAGAGGAATCTTTAAGGCAGTTGGAGAAAAAACATATATTCCATGGAAACGAAAGTAATGATTGTAGACATTATGTAGTGTACTTAAAGTAGACATTAAGTAATGATTGTCAGAAAAGAATGCAGCCAGAGACAGTGGAATTTTATCTTTCACTTGGCAAAAAGAAAATAACTGTTAACTTAAGATTTTTAATCCAGCAAAAATATCCTCAAAGAAAGAAGATGAAATAAAGATGCAGAGACAAATGTTGAGAGAGCTTATCTCTATTTAAGACTTGCTCTGCAAGAGTGCTTAAAGAAAGTTCTTAAGGTGGAAGAAATCAATGATTCAGATCTTGAAATGTGTTGGAAAGAGTAGAAATGTTGGTAAATGTGACAGTAAATATAAAATGCTTATTCCTAGGAATTTAAAAATTTCCTTAAAAGAAAATTAACCACATTTTAAACAAAAACATCTGTTTTATTGTTTCAAAACATATGTAAAATATGACAAATAAGAGTGGAAGGGAGAAATGGGAATATATGGTGGTAAATTCTTACACTGTGTATACAAATACATAGTATTATTTGAAGATGGATTAATGTAAGTTCAGGATGCACATTGTAACCATAGAAAAACCACACAGCAAAACTAAACAGTACAAAGGGTTATAGCTAAGTCAATAATGAAGACAAAATAGAACCCTAAGAAAAATATTCAATCCTAAAATACAGCAGGAAAAGAGAAGAAAAGGAACAAAAAAGAGATGAGACAAATAACAAGATGGTAGAACTAAACCCAACCACATCCATAATTACATTAAATATAAAGAGTCGAAAAATTTCAGTTTAATGGTAGAGACTGCCATATTGGACAAAAAAAAATAGACTGAGCTATGTGCTTTTTACAGAAAATTCATTTAGAATATAAAAACAGAGTAAATATGAAAGGATTGCAGGAGATATACCATGAAAACACTTATAAGAAAGCAGGAACAACTATATTAATAAGACAATGTAGACCAAGAATGTTATCAGGAATAAAGAGGGACATTTCATAATGATGAATAGGTAAATTCTTTAGGAAGATGTAACATTTCTAAATGTGTAGGCACCTAAAAACAGAGCTTCTAAATATAGGAAGCAAAGAACTGACAAAATTGAAATGATAAATGGACAAATCCATAATTAAACTTGGAGATTCTACCACTCCTATCTTGGTAACTGATAGATCAACTAGAAAGAATATGAATAAAGATATACAAGACTTCAATAATGCAACCAACTTGATCGAGCTAATGTTTATAGCTCATTCCACACAGCAACAAAATAATTCACATTCTTTTCAAGTGCATGTTGAACATTTAGCAAGGTAGACTTTATGCAGGGCCATAAATCAAGTCTCAATAAATTTAAAAATATTTAAATCATACAAAGCATGTTTTCTGACAACAAAATTAAATCAGAAATAAATAACAATAAGATGTCTTGATTAACCCCAACATTTGGAAATTAAGTAACACATTTCTAAATAACCCCTGAGTTACATGAAGAAATTACAAGGGCGATTTGAAAACATTGTGAATTGAGTAAAAATAAAAACAAAGTATATCATAATTTCTGGATGCACCTAAAGGATTGCCTTGAGGGAAACTTGTAGCCCCCATTAGGAAAGGAAAATTGTTTGATTAATGAACTATACTCTATCTGAAGAAACTAAAAGAGAAGAAAAGAAGAATGAATTAAAGCCAAAGTAACCAGAAGGGAGAAAATAAAGACTCGAAATCAGTAAAATTAAAGACAAACAATAGAGAAAAACCAACGAAACCAAGAGCTTGGTCTTTGAAAAGATCAATAAAATGCATAAACCTCTAGCCAGACTGATCAAGAAATAGGACATAAATTATCAGTATCGGGAATGAGAGGGGGACATCAGTTTCCCCTACAGACATTACTAGGATAATAAAGGATTTTAATGTATATCTTCATGCGACTGAATTTGATAATTTAGAGGAAATGGAAAAATTTCTTGAAAGACACTCTACCAAAATTGGTTCAAGATAAAATAGAATACTTAAATAGGCTCTGCCTATTAAAGAAAGTCAATTCATTGTTTTAAAATATTCCCCTAAAGAAAATGTTGGCCAGGCATCATCACTGGTCAATTTTATCACATTATAATGAAGAAGAAATAGCAATTTTTCCAAAAACTCTCTCAGAAAATTAGAGGAGGGAACACTTCCCAGTTTATTTTATAAGAATAGCATTATTCTGATACCCAAATCAGACAAAGACATTACAAGAAAACTACAGACTAATACCCTTCATGAACACACATACAGAACCCTTAAAATTATTAGCAAATAGAATCTAGCAATATACTTATTAAAAGAAAAAAAATCCAGCAATATATAAAACAGGGAATCATGATCTGGTGGGGTTTATTCTAAGAATGCAAGATTAGTTACATATCCAAAGTCCAGTTAGTTTAATTCACTATATTAACAGAGTAAAGAATAAAAACCATGATCATATCAATAGAAATATTAAAAGAGCATTTATAAAAATCACACGTTTATGATACAAAAACACCCAGTAAGCTGGATGTTAAAAATGATGGACTCTTCAGTTTGCTCATGGGCATCCACAGAAAAATCTGTCCTTAATGTGATACAAAATGGTGAATGCTTTCCTCCTCAGGTTAGTAAGGAGGCAGGAGTGCTTATTCTTACTGCTTTTATCTAACATTGTACTGAAAAGTCTACCTTGTGCCATAAAGAGTGAAGAAGAGCTAAAAGTCCATAGACTGGAAATGAGGAAATAAAACTCTTTATTTCCCTGAAACATTTTTACGTACACAGAAAATCCTAAGGAATTTATAGAAAGTATACTAGAATAGTTAATTTAACAAGGAATAGGATACAAGGTCAATATACAAAAATCAATTTTATTTCTATATATTATTAGGCATTCAGAAAATGAAATTAAAAATACCGTACCATTTACAAAAACAACAAAAAAATCATATACCTAGGAATGTATTTAAGAAAAGATGTGTAAGAACTGCACATTGAAAATTGTAAGATTTATTTTCTTTCAGAAAAACACTCAAATAGAAAGATATTGAGCTGTGCGTATTCGTGGGTAGTAATACCTAGTATTAAGATGACAGTTCTTTCCAAATTGATCTTTAGAATAAGATCCAGCAGGCTTATTTTACGAAGAAATTGATAACTGGATGCTAAAATTTATGTGGAAGTGCATTGGACCTGACACACCCCAGACAACAAAGCTGCAATAATCAAGACAGTGTGGTGTTGGCATAAGGATAAATGCATAGATTAATGGGAATGAAATGAGTCTAGCAATAGACATATATATATATATATTCAATTGATTTTGGATCAATGTGCCAAGGTAATTGAAAGGGGGAAAGGATAAACTTTTTCAACAAATGATGCTGGAACAATTAATTATCAGTAAGCAAAAAAGTAACTTCCCCCACACATGCATAAAAATTAAATCGAAATGGATCATGGACCTGGAATATAAATGGTAAAGTGGTAAAGTTCATCGAAGAAAACATTGGAGAAAATCTTGGTCTTGGGGTGTGCAAAAATTTCTTAGGACACAAAGCATGAAATGTAAAGGACAAAATTATAAATTAGACTTTGTGAAAATCGAAAACTCATACTCTTCAAAAGTCACTTTTATGGAAATGGAAACCTAAGCTTTAGCCTTGGAGTAAGTATTTGCGAAACATACATCTGTTAAAGCACCTGTATCCAGAATATATTAAAAAACTTTTACAACTCAACAATAAGGAGACAAAGAACCTGATTTTAAAATAGGCGAGAGACTGACCCGCTAATTCATCAAAGAAGATACATGGATGGCAAATAAGCACACGGAAAGCTCAGTGTCATTTGTCAGTAGGGAAATGCAAACTAGAACCATGATAAGATACCATTATACACCTATTAGATGGCTGAAAGTAAGAAAATTGATTATTCCCAGTGTTGGTGAGGATCTAGGGGAGCCGGAACTCTCCTCCATTGTTAATGAGAATGTAAACTAGTACAAGTACTTTGGAGAACGATTTAGCCATTTCTTACAAAGTTACCTTTAGGACTGGGCAATTCTACTTCTAGGTATTTACCCTCGAAAAGTGAAAACATAGGTCTGCGCAGAGACTTGACTGTGTTCAGAGCAGCTTTATTCATAATAGCCCCAAGCTGGAAAAAACACAACTGTCCGTGATCAGGTAAATGAATGAACAAACTCTGACATATCTGTACAATGGACTATCACTTGACTATACAAGGTATAAACTACTGATAGGCCCAACAAGACAGATAAATCTCAGAAACCCTCTGCTGATGAAGCCAAACACAAGAATGCATACTGTATGATTGAGGAATTCTGAGATGCGTAAAACTAAGCTGTAATGACAGGAAGCGGATCTTTGGTTGCTGAGGACTGTGGGTGGGACAGACACTGGTGTTGACAGGGAGGAGGCGAGAACTTTGAGGAGACGTGGAAATATCCTACGTGTTAATTGTGCTGGTGGTTACACCAGTAAATTCATTTATTAAAGCTGTTGTTCTGTCTACTTAATGTGGCAGCATTTTATTGCATGTTAATTATTCTCCGTAAAATTGATTAGAACAACTTTGCTGCGCTCAGAGAAGTCGTCTTTGACTTTGTTTCCCCGCCATTCATCCCGCTGTTGTGTTCGGTAGCACCCTGCATTTTTATTTATGGAATCACTCAGCTCACACTGAGTTGTAATTGCCTCCTTTCCTGCCTCCCCCACCAGGCTTTCAGCTTCTTAAGAGCAAGGAATGACTTTTATGCGTGTGCCTCCAGAGCGTAGCCCAACAGTGTTTGGCATAGGTACTCATTGCTTCATTGAAGTGTGTATTTAGTATGATAGTGTTAGTTTACTGAATGCCTCCCATGTGCCAGCGATAGTGCTAAATGCCTTTCACTTATTATTTCCCATCTGTAGTATATATTTGTTGTGCAAATGAAGAATAATCAATACATTCCAGAAGTTATAGTAGCATGGTTGCACACTATCGCGAAGTATATTCTCACAAAAAGGCCGAAGTCAAATGATTTAAATATTTGTTTAAGTTCATTCAGTTGTTTAATGGCACTGTCATGATTAAAACCCAGGGAAGTCATTTGATTCTGTTTTTTCACATATAGATCTTCAACTATTGTCTGCATGTATTTAAGACTCCAGTTACCTCTCTGTTTCTTAGAATTGGTCTTACCAGCAAGTGGAATTTACTTTGAAGATGCGAACCTTAAACTTTCTAATCTCTTTAACATCAGTTTCTTCTGTTTGGGTAATGGAGTTAAAGTAGGAGATATGCTGGAACCAACTTACCTTCAGAGGCTAGCCAGGCATTTAAGTTGAGCAGCATTATTGCTTGCTTAATTACATAAGAAATGAATTAATTATGCTATATAAGCCTAAAAACCACTCGTGACAACTCTGGTGCCAATTTCTGTTTGCTCCCTTTCCCTCAAGGAAAAAAATCCCTTACTCTCAGCATAATAGAAATTCATAATTCAAAAACCAGTTATTTTGGAAACTATTGGATAAATTTTCTTTGGCATCCTTTTGTTGGCTGATTCTCCTGTTAGCTGTGTGTGCTATTTTTCCATAGACATGTGGAAAGTGGTTATCTGCTGGAAATTAATTGTGTTGGGTGGATTCTGAGATTTGATGATTGAAACCAGGGCAACACCAGAACTACTACTGCCACGTTTTTCTTCTTCTATTAAATTCTAAAGAGATTTTTAAATGTCATTGACTTTAGATTACAGTCAAAAACAACCCCTAGCTGTATTGGAAAACAGTTTGGCAGTTCCTCAAAAAACCAAACATAAAGTTATCATATGACCCAGCAGTTCCACCCCAAGGTATATGCCCAAGAGAATTGGAAACAAGCATCTGCACAGAGACTTGTCCACAAATATTCATAGCAGCATTGTTCATGATAGCCGAATAGTGGAGACAACCCAAATGTCCATCAGCTGATGAGCAGAGAACCGAACTGTTGGGTACCCATGCAATGGAATATTACTCAGCCATAAGAGAAATGAAGTTCTGATGCATGCTGTGACATGATGAATCTTGAAAATATTTGCCAAGTGAAAGAAGCTAGTCACAAAAGGTCACATGTTGTATGATTTCATTTATAGGAAATATCTAGACTAGGCAAATCCTTAGAGATAGCAGATTTGTGGTTGTCAGGGGCTTGGGGAAGGGAGAGGCAATTTGGGGTGACTGCTTAATGAGTACAGGATTTCTTTTGGGGGTGGTGACAATACCCTGAAATTAGATAGTGGTGATGGTTGCACAATTCTGTGAATACACTAAAAGCCCCTGAATTGTACAGCACTTTTTTTTTTTTTTTGTACAGTACTTTTGAAGGGTGAATTGTATGGCATGTGAATTACACCTCAATTTTAAAAATCCCTGAGCTAAACATTTTCTCCCCTTCTCTTGTCTTGCCCACTGTTGCACCCCACCCCCACTCACGTCTTTTGAATAATAATTATAACAGCGGGCTGCATTTACTGGGCTCCTACCACGTCATCTGCTGTGCTAGGCGCTTCGTATTTGCCATTTTATCTAATGCTCCCCATAACTCCATTTCACAGGTGTTGATACCATCAGAGGCTCAGAGATGCTGAGCCCCTTACCAATTTCACATAAGTAAGCGACAGAGCCAGGGTTTGAAGCATGTTCTGTCTTCTGGCCCACCATATACTCTTCTGCCTCATGCAAACATATCTTCCTGGTGTATATTCTCAGCGAGTGGATAGCTGAGTTTAAGCCCTGATCTACAGACACACCCTGGACCAGGGTTAGCAAATGCTTGCAGACAAGCAGGTTTCCTACTGCAGGTGAGTGGAAGACCGGAAAGGTCTGTGCTCTGACTAAGGCATTTTAATCACTGATTTTTATAAGACAGGGAGAGGCCTAAACAGGAGATGGCTTTAATCCAAGGGCTCTAGTTCGTGGTTCTGTTTCCTCCCACTTCCCTCCTTTCTTGCAATTAATTGTAAAGTATTAATCAAAAGTCTCATCGATTAGTTGATGGTGTAAATGTCATAAGACTGCAGACTCCATAGAATGTCGCATTATCCTTGCTTGTCCAGGGTGGGAAGTGACTTCTCAGTGTGTCCGTCTCTGCTGTCTCACACGTTAGGGCCCCATGATCTTTGGCTCTAACAATTGTGAGCCTTTTAACTGCCCCCGCCCTGGCTTTAGGTTCTCCCCTCTGGTCCATTCTCTGACCCACTTCCAGCAGGCATAGTGGTTTGGAGGCAGTTTCTGCAGTCAGATTGTTGGACCCAACCACTTTGTAGCTGTTGACCTTGGCCTGTAATGTTAATCTCAGTTTAGTTGTCTGTAGAATTGGGAATGATAGTACTTTCCTTGTAGGTTTTTTTTAAGGGGATTGGCTGTAACAATAGTAGGAGCTCACTTTGTTGCATGCTTACCATAGGCTGGAGACTTCCTAAACTCATGGAAAACAGCACAGTGCTAAGCATTTAGCTAAGTGTCCAGAAAATGTCAACTGCTGTTATTATTATTGTATCTCTTATAAAACTAAAATCTAATTAGCCTATTCCTTTCTTAAATCTCCTTCCATTGTCTGCCAAAGATAGTTCAAACTGGCATCGAAGGTCTTTTTTCAATCTGATATGATTCTGGTCTCTCAGCATTATCTCTTGTGGCTGTCTTTTCCTCTCTTCTTCATGGAATCCTCTCATCTCAGAATGCTGTGCTGTGTTTTGCAATTTTTCGGCTGGACTCATGCTTCCAGGCCCAGCCCAATGTCACTTCCTCAACTTGCCCTTCCATTCCTGAACAAGGAAACACTTCTTCCTTTGTTTCTCCCACAGTAGTAACTGCATTGAGTTCCCATTATTTGTTCACTTGCCCTTCAGATAGTCACTCAACCTTTCTCTAAGTCTGGATTTGAGCCTTTTCCATATGGCACCTGCAGCAGTTGTCATTTTTGTTAATTTTCTGTCCTCCCGACTAAACCAGGCTCCTCTTGAAGACCAGAGACCTTATGTTCTGCATCCTTGATCCTTGGCATGGAGTGTCTTGGTTTGGTATGGTCGTACTCCACACCGAAATCTCACTTTTAATGTATTACAAGGTATAGATATTGCTTCCTGCACCAGGACACAGCACAGGTGATGTCCCAGCTTGCGCCTGCAGCTCCTGGGATCCGTCTGTTCCCCCAGACGCCACTTCCAGGCATCGCCAGGGTCAGGAGTTTGTGTGAGGGGCATCATGAGGGGGTGAGAGAGCCTTCCTGGTGAGGACCTCAGCTCTTTTATGTGCTGTGACTCTGGGGGTTACTTTTATGTCTGGCTATTTATGCTTCTTGCTACTAATAACTCTTAAACGATTTAACAGGACACAGCTGTAAGCATAGGTAATCACAATCACCTTCAATGACTTATAAGTAAAGGTTTTTAGATCTATTCCTCCAGAGGAATTAATCTTCAGCAGTTGCCTACTTAATTTCATATATATATATATATATATATATATATATATATATATATATATATGTATATGTATATGGTAAAAATACAGTGTTTTCAATGGATGGATGAATAAATGAGTAATATTACAGTCTTTATTTAGTAATTTTTCTTTATTCTTTTGAAAGAGTATTTTCCCTCTCCTATATATACTACCACCTATCTATTTATGTCTACTATTAGTGATACAATTTTATTTGTTCCTGTAATATTTCTGTGTAAGAATGTTAAGATTGAGGAGGGCATTTTGGTTGTATAGCCAGAGGCCCAGAATGCCCGATGACCTGCTAATCACCTCTCCCTCCCTGCCTGAGGTCCCGAGCAGGCTGTATATGCACGAAGGTCCAGACGGGGCTCAAGGAGCCCACCAATGGCTGTGGGAAGACCCCGTAAGCCACAGGATTGAACTCTGGTACAAACAGGCTTGGGGCCCAAAGCTTGGTTAGCTGGAGGCCTCAATTGGGTTCCCATCCTTTCTGTGCTTTCCCCCCTCCTGATTCTAAATCTAACAGCTCCCTCTGGCCCCAGCTCTGTGGAGGGGGTGGGAAACAAATGCCTGGGTCTGTAGGGTGGACCCTGGTGCGTTCCACTCTGCCAGCTGTGTTCCTGGTGGCAACAGACACACACACAGAGTAGGAGGATGCAGTGCGACTCACCTGCCAGCACGGCCATCTGGTCCCCGCTGCAGGTGCACAGCGGTCGGGACAACTTGTCCTTTAGGAGGTGTAGGGAGGCGGTGTGCATGCTCCCTCGTGTGTGTGTGTGTGTGTGTGTGTGTGTGTGTGTACCTTGTGTGCCCAGGAGGGGGGTGTGTGTGTGTGTGTGTGTGTACCTTGTGTGCCCAGGAGGGGTGTGTGTGTGTGTGTGTACCTCGTGTGCCCAGGAGGGGTGTGTGTGTGTGTGTGTGTGTGTGTGTGTGTACCTTGTGTGCCCAGGAGGGGTGTGTGTGTGTGTGTGTGTGTGTGTGTGTGTGTGTACCTTGTGTGCCCAGGAGGGGTGTGTGTGTGTGTGTACCTCGTGTGCCCAGGAGGGGTGTGTGTGTGTGTGTGTGTGTGTGTATACCTTGTGTGCCCAGGAGGGGTGTGTGTGTACCTCGTGTGCCCAGGAGGGGTGTGTGTGTGTGTGTGTGTGTGTGTGTGTGTGTGTGTGTATGTGTGTACCTCGTGTGCCCAGGAGGGGTGTGTGTGTGTGTGTGTACCTTGTGTGCCCAGGAGGGGTGTGTGTGTGTGTGTGTGTGTGTGTGTGTGTACCTTGTGTGCCCAGGAGGGGTGTGTGTGTGTGTGTACCTCGTGTGCCCAGGAGGGGTGTGTGTGTGTACCTCGTGTGCCCAGGAGGTGTGTGTGTGTGTGTGTGTGTGTACCTCGTGTGCCCAGGAGGGGTGTGTGTGTGTGTACCTCCTATGCCCAGGAGGGGGGGTTGTGTGTGTACCTCGTGTGCCCAGGAGGGGTGTGTGTGCATGTGTGTGTACCTTGTGTGCCCAGGAGGTGTTTGCTCCCACTGGTCCTGCTCTGTCTGCAGCTGTCTTCTCCAGTGGCCGTGTACTCATTCCGAGTCCGGATTTCTGGAGCAGGATTCTTGATGCCGTTGATGGCAGAAACCCAGCTCTAAGTGGTTTTCTCAAAAGAGGTAATTAATCGGCTCATTGCATGGAAAAGCATTGCTGTAGCTTTATTTTCAAGTTGAGACTTCATCTCTTAACTCTCTCTTCTGTTTCCTGCAAATTGGTACCATTCTTTGCTTCTATGGGGCAGAGACGTGGCCGACCTCACGCTGGGCCTGTGGCAAGATGAGGGAAAGAACGTGCACTTTGCTCTGTTGGCTGAGAAATCTTGTACCTGCCTCCCCAGCACCCAGCCACGTGCCCCAGATTAGCGGAGGCTGGCGTGGGCCACGGCTGGGGACGGGTCCTTCCCAGCAGGGCACGTGCATTCGGCTCCGGGGCTGGATGATTCTCCAAGGAAAATGGGGACTTCATTTTCAGAAGAGGAATGAATGGATGTTGGGCTGTAAAACAGCCCGTGTCCCCCTGCTATCCTTCAAAGATTCCTTCTGAGTCTACTTTTCCAAGGTCTCTAACTGTTATCAGATTTTTCCCAGGGCTCTTTCCCCACACTCTATGGTATGTTCCTGGAGCCTCTGTAACTTATTCTACTGTGCATCAAAGTTTGATGTCTGTAGGTTTCCGTAATTGGATTTTGAGTTCCTGAGGGCGAGGATTTTTTCTACCATTTTCCCACACCCCCTGGCACGTGTCAGATGGTCCGCAAAGATTTCAGTGGGTCAGAAAGCAGGGAGCGTGGACTTGGAAGCAGACACGCCTGGCTTCCTGCCGGGGCTATTCTGTTTATTAGCTGAGTGGCTTTAGGTAGGTTATTTTGCTTCTGTGAACTCAGTTTCCTCATCTAGAGAACAGGCGTAACGATGTCTCCCTTCGTAGAGTGACATGATGATACACAGAGCGCCTAGCATGACATCCAACAAAAATGAGGGACGATGGCTCTTCTGCGTGTGACGTAGAGGACAGTCACAGTGCAACTCCTGCTGTCCCTACCCCACTGCCAAAGGACGAATACCGTATGAGTTCACGTATATGTGGAATCTAAAAAAGAAAACAAGCGAGCAAACAGAACAGAAACAGACTCCTAGATACAGAGAAGAAACAGGTGGTTACCAGAGGGGAGGGGGTCGGGGAGTGGGCAAAATAGGTGAAGGGGTTTAAGAGGTAGACACTTCTAGCTATAAAATAAATAAGTCATGAGGATGTCATGTATGGCATGGGGACTGTAGTCAGTAATGTTGTAATAACTTTGTATGTTGACATATGGTTACTAGACTCATCTGGTGATCAGTTCATAATGTTATCAATGTTGAATCGCCATATGGTACACCTGAAACTAACAGAGTATTGTACGTCAACTATACTACAATAAAAAAGAAAGAAATCACAGTATTCTGATAGGGCTTCTATTTGTTAAAACATCAAAGGGAATTCATATAGTAACTTTGTTGCTTTCAAGAAAAAGCTTGATGAAAAGTTATGTAAAATATTTGAGCCATTTTTGTTTTCAAATCTGTTGGGTTCGTTTCCTTTGTTGCTTTGTTCCCATATGTTTCCAGAATTACGTTCTTTGCTGCCCCTTCCGTTCCTCTGCTGAAAAGGTTTCCCAGGTGCTGGTCTTAGCACTCCTTCGCCAGCATGGACGTACACCCGTGGGCGGTGCTGTTCGCTCAGACCAGGGGCCCTTGGAAATGATGCAGGAGCAGCTGCTGCTAAGGGTTACGAGGGCTCCCGGACGGCTCCTCGCTGCTTTCAGAGTGGAGTGCGTGTTCCTCTGTGTGGCGTTTCTTGCTCTCACGTCTGGTCCTCCCTATAAAGCCAGGACAGATGATTGAGGACTGGGAAATGAGGTGCTGCCCGAGGGGAAAGCGTATGGAGGGCCCGGCCAGCCGGCCCCCGGGTGCACCTCTCTCCTGCTCCACCCTCTGCCCCCGCATGCTTTTTCTTCAGAGCCCTGGACTCTGCCTGTTATGTTGGAACATTTCATCATGGGTCTCCTTCACCAGAATGTAAGTTTTACCAGGGTGAGGACGAGGTTTTGTTCGCCGCTGTGCCCCAAGTGTCTTGAATGGTGCCTGGAACATTAAAAAGAGGCTTTTAATCAACACCTGTTGGATGAACTACCAGACACTGGAGATACTGATGCTCACAGCCCCCGGAGGAGATGGGCAGCTGAGCCAGCGAAGAATGAGGGCAGCACGGTGCGAGACATGGGCCCAGAGCTGCACGCCCCTGCAGAACCTGGGAAAACTCATTCATTTTTAAGTAAGTAAAAATAACATTACTTGTTAGTGTTTTAAGGTGAATATTGATGAGACTTGCAATCAAAAATAGTTATTGAGTGCAAATCAAAACCATGGCGAGAGGGACTTCCCTGGTGGCGCAGTGGTTGAGAATCTGCCTGCCAATGCAGGGGACACGGGTTCGAGCCCTGGTCTGGGAAGATCCCACATGCCGTGGAGCAACTGGGCCCGTGAGCCACAACTACTGAGCCTGCACGTCTGGAGCCTGTGCTCCGCAACAAGAGAGGCCGCAGTAGTGAGAGGCTCGCCCACCGTGATGAAGAGTGGTCCCCGCTCGCCACAACTAGAGAAAGCCCTCGCACAGAAACAAAGACCCAGCACAGCCAAATAAATAAATAAATAAATAAATTTATTAAAAAAAAAAAACCATGGCGAGAGGGACTTCCCTGGTGGTGCAGTGGTTAAGAATCTGACTGCCAATGCAGGGGACACGGGTTCGAGCCCTGGTCCGGGAAGATCCCACATGCCACGGAACAACTAAGCCCATGCACCACAACCACTGAGCCTGTGCTCTAGAGCCCACGACCCACAACTACTGAGCCCGAGTGCCACAACTACTGAAGCCTGCGCGCCTAGAGCCCGTGCTCCGCAACAAGAGAAGCCACCGCAATGGGAAGCCCGCACACCGCAACGAAGAATAGCCCCTGCTCGCCGCAACTAGAGAAAGCCCGCATGCAGCAATTAAGAGCCAACACAGCCAAAAATAAAATATAAAGTAAATAAATAAATTTGTAAAAAAAAAAACAGAAAAAAACCCACAGCGAGGTGCCACCTCACACCCACTAGGATGGCTATTATCAAAAACATGGAAAATGATTCTTGGGGCTAATTCCTTTTTCCTTCTTCACGATTTCATGGCTACAAGATTTCAGTCTTACTGTAGATCTTAGCAGCCTCAGCATGTGATTTATTTATGAACGGAGAGCTTTCACCTTTTTACTTAAAGGAAGCTCTTTACGGCTTCTCTCTGGTGTGTCTGAATTGCCAACATCACCACTCCTGCACTTTGGGCTCATTATTAAGTAAAACAAGGGTCACTTGAACACGAGCACTGCCATAGCAATGGTCCATCTGACACCCAGGACGGCTACTAAGTCACTAACGGGCAAGATGCGCTGGAGAAAAGGATGATACCCGTGGTGGGGCAGAGTGGGATGTGCCAGATTTCATCATGCTCCTCAGAACAGCACGCGATTTAAGACTTATGAATTGTTTATTTCTCGAATTTTCCATTTAATATTTTTGGACTGAGGCTGACCACGGGTAATTGAAACAATGGATAAATGGGGGTGGGGACTACTGTACTTGGGTGTGTCATTGCCATTGATGTAAATTTGGCATATTCATCCCCTGAACCTGAGTGTAAGTTTCGTTTTTAAGATGAGGAACTGTCACTTAGATGACTCTGTCTTGGGTGACCTGGTATCCTTGTGAAAATAAAGGCAGCTGACGGCCAGTACTTGTGTTTGGTTGGTTCAGCAGCCTGCATTTTTGTCTCAAGTGGAGACAGTGTGTAGATGCAGTGAGTGTGGCTTTTGGATTCAGATAAGCTTGAATAGCAAGTGTTGTAGCTGGGAGATTAAGCACAAGTGGCTCTCGCTCCACCTGTTGAGTGGAGGTGATGCCAGCTCCTGGCTGAGTGGGTAGGGGTTTGGGAAGCGTGTTAAGCACAGGAGTTGCACCTGGACACCCTGAGGCCTGGCCCCTGTGCCTGGAGCACAGAAGCGTGTTGTCCAAATGAGTCCAGGGCTCAGGGGACAGGTCTGAGCCAGAGATGGAGACCCGGCAGTGAGCGCAGGTGGAGGAAAGGGTGCCGTGGCATTGCGACCACCACTCAGGGTGTGACCCTGGGGGGGAAGAGCTGGGCTGTGCCAGGTTCTGCGCCAGCAGTGTCCTAGGGACGATGAGATGGACGGATGTTCACGGAAGACAATGAAGAGGCAGCAGGAGGAAGGGTGGGTCACAGAAACCAAGGGTCATCAAAACAGGTGAAACAATTGATAGCAAGGAGGTCTGGTAGGAAGAATGTGGAAAATATCCCCTGAATTTGGCAACATGGGCGTTGTGGACAACTTCAGGAAGTGATGGAGAGGTTTCGATAGCGAATGTGGGAAGAAGCCAGCCTGTGAAGGGTCGCAGAGTCACTGGGATGAAGGAAGCAGCAAGTGGAGTTACTTTTATGAAGTTTGGTTGTAAAACTTAATGAGAAATGAGTCAGGACTGAGAAGGGAGTCTTGTGCATCTTGTGTCCCCACTGCCTAGAACCCCGGGCTGGTGGGAGCTGCCTGGTGGTGTCTGCTTTTCCCCACTTGTCTCACATACTTGATGAAAGACACAATGATTTTATTCTTTCTCAGTTCTACATATCTTTTTTTGGCTGCATTGGGTCTTAGTTGCTGTACCTGGGCTTTCTCTAGTTGCGGCGAGCGGGGGCCACTCTTTGTTGCGGTGCGCGGGCTTCTTATTGCAGTGGCTTCTCTTGTTGTGGAGCATGGGCTCTAGGCGAGTGGGCTTCAGTAGTTGCAGCACACGGGCTCAGTAGTTGTGGCTCATGGGCTCTAGAGCGCAGGCTCAGTAGTTGTGGCGCACGGGCTTAGTTCCTCTGCGGCATGTGGGATCTTCCAGGACCAGGGATCAAACCCGTGTCCTCTGCATTGGCAGGCGGATTCTTAACCACTGTGCTACCAGGGAAGTCCCAGTTCTACATATCTTATCTTCATTCAAGATTTAAGGGAGCAGCTCTTTTATTATTTGAGGTAACTTTAGTTATTAGGTGAGATAGTTTTAGTTTCTCAAAAAATTTCTTTTTATTTGTTAATTAATCTGGAATCTTCTTTTAAACATGATTTCTAAGTCAGTTCTCTTTTCACAAGTCTCCTTCTGGGCCCAGAGCTAATAGGCTCTTGCATTGACCTATCCATTCCTTGATGTCTGAACTGGTAATTGTATTCTGAGCTCTGTCTCTGTCTCTCTCTCCTTTCCCCATCTCCTTCTCCCTCTACTGTTGATTTTCCCTTTAAGAGGCAATTTATCAAAACAGAGGCAATGAATTACTGGAAAATATTGATGTATTATATAAGAATAGTCAGACTGATGTGATTTTAAGACTCGGCTCCCAGGATGTGGGCTTCCATGTAAGACGTGCAGTGCAGCTTTGTAACCCCTCTGGCCCTGCTGCCTGCCGTCTCCATTTCTTACTGAAGTCATTCCTTCAGTGCTTCGTTCATTTGTCGGGTCATTCAGCACTGAGGCGGCATCAGTCTTGGATTTGATTCTCCTTATTGGGAAACAGCAACAGTAGCGTCCAGGGAACTTGACACACTGTCTCTGCTGTATGTCTGGCGGCTGCTGTCCTTCTTGATTGAACACCTCCTGGGTGCAGGACTCTGCATGGGGTTCTGGGCATTGGAAGAGGTTAGTCCATCCCTTTAAGGAGCTCACAGCCTAAGTTAGATGCTGGAATGATTTGATTTCGCCCGTCGTTGTGAAATCGATCCAGCTGGTGTGCAGGTGGGAGACGCTACCTGCTGAGGGTCCTGGGTGGGGGGGGGCTGCAGCTCTGGCGGGGACAGCACACCTTCCTCGTCCCTCAGCCCTGCCTCACTGCTGGGAGCAGGCAGCTCTGGTGAGCTCAGAGAGTGCAGAGCATGGACCCTGTGCTTTAAAAATAAGTATTTAGTTTATAAAATTGTGGTAAAATGTATGGAACATAAAATTGACCATTTTAATCACTTTTAAGTGTACAGTTCAGAGGCTTGAAGTACATTCTCATTGTTGTACCACCATCATCACCCTGTCCAGCCACAGGACTTCACGCTTTTGATTCTACCCTCCTCCCACAACTGAATTATTTTGAAGTGGTGGCCCTGCTACATAGTTTATTCTTTTATTCATTCATTAAATATTTATTGAACACCTGCTGTGGCTTATGCACTGGGCTTAGTACTGGGAAGACAGAGCATGAGATCAGTCCTGTCTCTATGGAACTCAGACTAAGAAGGAGCACGGTAATAAAAACCAATCACAGACTAGGTTGGAGTGCATGGAAAAGCCTTCCACGCAGAGGAAACAGCGTCTGAAAAAGCACAGAGGACTGAAAACGGCAGGCTAGTCAGGGGGAGCTCTGAGGGGTTTCACGCGGCTGGGGCTGCGGGCAGGCGATGGAGCCCTAGAGCATCGTGTGGTGGCAGGTGAGGCAGGCGGCGGGCTGGGCCGTTCTGCATCTTTCATTTGGGTTTTTCCCGCACCAGCAAACAGAACATTTCCATCACTGTCAATTTCACGTGGATCCTCTAGGTACAGTGGAGAACAATGAACAGTTTGTACTCAGTGGCAGGCCATGAACTCGGGGCAGGTAGACAGTGTCACACGGGGGGCTGGCATCATAACAGAGGGCTAGTGAGGACTGGTGGGCAGCCCTGTGCAGAGAAGGAGGGCCGCAGTGGTGCAGAGGGCGATGTCTCCAGGGAAAGGCCCCTCTGAACTCTGTGCTGCCGGAGCTCTCGGACTTGGCCTTGGGAGGCTGTCGTGTCAGGAATCAGGCTTCCTTTGTTGGTGTCTCTGCATTGTGGGGTTGCTCTGGACACCCTGGTGGCCTGTTCCAGCTGGACTCACATCTGCATCCCCCTTCTCCCTGTCTCTGCCCATCGGCCTTGCTTCTCACGGGTTTAGAGCTTGAGCCCGTGTTCGAGCCTCTGTGTGGCTGCATGAAGTAGCTGAATGAACGGTTACGTCTGGAGCAGCAGGACAGGGGTGCGTCCTGGCTCTGCTCCTTGCCGGCCGTGGCATCGTGGCCAAGCCGCTTCGCCTCTCAGAGCCGCAGCTTCTACGTCGGTGAAATTAGGATGAGATTTACCCTGAGTGTTGTGCAGAGTAGAGATCATGTTTGCAAGGTGCTTGGAGCACAGCCAGGGCTCTGTGAAGCCTGCACACGATACTTTAATTCTGTGTCATGAAAGGAAAGAGTGGAGGAAGGGTTAGGCCTGCTGCTTCTGGTGAGGCCCATCTGGGTTCCAGGGAGCTCTAGGGATCCTCAGTTATTAGCTGTGAGACCTTTCAGCAAGTCATTACCTCCGCCGAGCCTCAACTTCCTCACCTGTGAAATGGGATGATAATAGCCACGTATGACCAAATCAGACAGTGATTTAGGCCCTGGACACATAAAATGGCACGTCCTGAACACTCAGTAATTGATGGCTGCTCCTAACTTGTGTTTGTAGTGATAGTACTCGCTCTTGTTTCAAAACTCAAGATAGTCTGGTTCCCTGGTATCTGCCCCTCTTCCTTGACTATTAAATAGGGTAGCAGTTTCTAGAACGGAGGCCAGGAAACTCACGTGTTAGAAGTGAGCGAGGCATCTGGGCAACGTACAGCATTGCAGTTGCTCTGTCTCGCCACACAGGGCTGCCCTTTCTCAGCGAAGCGCTGAGCTGCACTGCTGTCCGTGGGCACCCAGACCTGAAAGGAGGGTTACTTTAGAAATAGTATCGATAGTTTGATTTGGGTTTTTTTTTTTGTTTTTTTTTTAACATGTAATGCTTGATTTTCTTTGGAGTTGCAGAGTGAGAGACCTGATTTCCCTCTTTACTTGAGCTGAGTGGCTAGGATGGGATTCAGAAGAACTTCTGGCATTATCCATGGAATTCTGCTTTATCTAATGGGCAGACCCTTTTCTCTTGCCTAGTTTGCTTTCCTTGTGGACATGATGTGGAGGCTGATAGGAGGCAAACCTTTGCGGGGAAGATACCTGCTGCTTTCTGTGTTAAATAGAGTGGGTGGGGGACTTGCTCCCCTGCCTCCTGGTGTCACTGCTGGGAGGGCAGCTCCACTGAGGGCAGGGACTCTGGTTCACTTCAGTGCCTGGTGATAGTAGGTGCTCTCTCAGCATTTGTTGAATAGTTAAATAAATAATGAATCTGGGGGAGTCACTTGACCTTCTTGAGGGGTCGTTGTTGAGCTGTACACTCACATTAAGTAGGTCCCTGCTTCCAAGTTCAGGAGCACAGTACTTGGCACACAGCTAGCGGGAGAGGAGACCCGGGCTCCCTCATTCCCAGCCCCGGTGCTTTTCACCTCTCCACACGTTCCTTGTAGGCCATGAGCAAAGGCATTGCCTGCTGTGGTTTCCAAGGTGTGCTATGCCCTTGAACTTGCAAAGTGGTGGCTCCTCAGGTAAGCTATTTTCAAGGCTTGCAAGTATCTCCAAAAAAAAGCGAGATGTCTTTTTTTGTTGTCGTTATTAGAACGTAGCCCCTTTTCCTGTTAGGCATTGCCAGTCAATTTGGCAACTGTTGCAAGAACCAAAGTATACACTCAATTGGTTTAGCTAGCCTGCTTTTTTGGGCATTGACACTCAGGGGTCATATGTCAATAGATCCACAGAAATTTATCTTTTTGGAGGAAGGGTTACTTATTAAAACAAATCGGACTGTCCTTTTAATTTATTATTACTTCTTGGGATCTAAGGGTCAGAAGCAATCTGAACAGTCATCTGCAGGCTCCCTGGGGGTGCTTGGTGGGTCTTCTCTGTATCTATTTCCCTTGTTCCTAGCATTCATGTAATAGGTGTCCAACAAATATTTAAAATTAAATTAATTTATTTTAAGTTAAATAAATTGAATTAAAAGAAAGAATTTCAGTCCAGTCTCGACCAAATACAGGGATTTTTTTCTGCAGCACGTGAGCAGTGGCTGTGAGCTCTCAGTGTGGTCACGCCCAGTGGCGGGAGCTCAGGTTCTTCCTTACATTGACCCCCACAGGTCCCAGCCCCTGCCTTCTGGAGCCTCCACCCTAGAGACTCCTAACAGGAAAGGGGCTCTCCCTTTTCTGAAGCTTTGTATCCTTGAGCTAAACAGTCACCATTTGGAAACCCATCTAGATCTCCTTGCCCTCATGTTTACCAATGAGAACTTTTGCCCTTTTAAATCGTAGCACCCAGGTCTACCCATCCAAGGAGTGAGCCCTTCCATCATGAGGTATTTCTTGAGCATCAGTTAAATGTCAGGGATTGTAATGAAAGAGCTTCCTACCACGTGGAACGCACAATCCAGCAGGGGGAGATACATCAATACAGAATCCTAACAGCATAGCAGTCTAATAGCGTAGCCTGGTGCTGTGCTAGCCTTCCGACAAGGAACAGTGGAGCCTAAAGGCGGGAGGAGGTCATTTCTACCTGAGGGTTGCGATGAGTAAAGATTTCATGTCCATTTACTCACGTAGCAGATACTCAGTGAGTGCCTTCTCTGAGCCAGTGTGTGCTGGACCGCAAGGCATAATGACACGGTCCTTCTCTCACAGGGTTTATAGTCTGTACAATAGCCCTCCAATTCAAATAACTGGGACAAAAGCTATGAAGAAAACGAGTGTGACTCTATGAGGTCATAGACTGACCTAGACAAGGGTGTCGGACAAGATTTTCCTGAGGAGGTGCTGAGATCCAAAGGATGAGTGGGAGCTCGGCAGAGGGATGGGGGCGGAGTGAATGTTGAAAGCAGGGGAAACAGGGCGAGGGGGTAGAGTGGTGGTCAGGGGAAGCTGGCCGTGCAGCCTGTGGGCCGCGGTGAGGTTTGGTGTTTGTTATCAGGGTAGCGGAAGCCTTTGGAGGACTGCAGGAGGGGGAGGGACAGAGGAGTGAGATGTAAGATCTGCACCCCGGCTCAAGCTTGGGGAGCGGTGTTGGAGGGGAGGCCAGCGTGGAAACGGGTCAATCAGGACACTGTTAACACTAGTCCAAGAGAAACACAATGATGGCTTGGATAAGGTGACGGCGTAGAGCCAGAGAGAAATGGATGGGTTTCAGAGATATTTGCAAACAAAAAGGCTGGCAGTTGGTGGTGGAGGATATGAAGAGAGGAGATGGGGTTTCTGAGATGGGCGTTTGGATTGACAGAGGAGTTGTGGCTGAGCGGGAAAACGTGGGACAGGAAAGGAGTTCTCTTCCTTGGCAGAGGCAGGGTGGACCTGGTCATGGGTTCACGCTCAGATTCGGGGAGTGTGGGTGCCTTTGAAATAGCCAGGCAAAGTAGACAGCTGTATAAACAGATCTAGAGCTCGGAGGCGATGTTTGAGCTGACTCTTGAAAAAGGGGTTGGCTGGTTTCCAGGGGAGCAGTGGAGAAGGACATTCAGGGTAGTCCAGCGTGCAGGGTATGACCCGGCAAATGTGGGGAGGTTTGAAAGAGCTCTGGTGTTAGGGGGTCGTAATGGTTCTTGGGGGTTTAGGGAGTGGGGTGTGTAGCGGAAGATAGGAATGGAGAGATGTGGGGCTGGGGCAGGTCGAGGAGAATCTTTTATGCCACGAAGGAATTTTGGACTTCATCCTGACAGGTATCAGCAGCTATTGAAGGGATTTCAGCAAGTGAGTATATATCAGATTTGCACTTTAGAAAAGCCACTCTGCCAGGAAAGTTGAGGATGGGCTTAATGAATCATTCATTCATTCATCCCCCAAGGCTGCACGTTACCTGCCCTGTGCTGAGCTCTGGGTCAGATGCTGGAGGGACAGAGATCAGTAAGGCGGAGATGGTGCTTTAAAGGGCTGATTGTCTGTTGGGGAAGACAGGCCCATAAACATGCAGTTGTAATGTGGTGACTGTAAGGGTGCACATGTACATAGAGTATTGGCAGCGTGGAATAAAGGGAGCTCGCCTAGGCTCTGCTTACAGAAGGTTTCTAAGATGCAATAAAACAAAGTTTTAAAAGAATTGCAGGGGAAATGGGTGGTCATAGAAATTGCATTCCAAACAGAAGGAAGGGAGAACAAAGTCATGGAGGGAGGAAGTAGCAGAGAGTGTTAGGTAATCTCCATCAGTTTGTTGCCAGAAGGCAAGAGCAAAGCGAAAGTGGTAAGAAATGAGAGTGGAGATGTGAGGGGGTCGGAGCTCCCGAAAGTCCTGGAGTCTGAGGAAGAGGCTGTGATAGAATGAGCTCTGCGTTTTAGGAAGATCACCCTGACATCTGTGGGGAGAAGGGATGTGCAGATGAGATTGTGAGGAACCCTTCACCATACAAAACAACCCCCCAAACACAACAGCCCCCATCAGGAAGAGAGTGAGCGCCCTCAGGTGGGTCAGGGGTGGCTGTGAAAGCTCACTGCCGGTGTCTTCTTACGGTGAAAGTCAGGATGCTCCCCGAGACCAGGAAGGAGACACTCTTGCCGTTCCTGTTCAACGTTGCACAGGAAGCTTGAGCCAGATAATTGGGCTAGGGAATGAAATGCAAGGCCTCCAGTTTAGAAAAGAGGAAGTAAAACTACCTCTGCTGGCAGATGACGTGATCTCATGTAAGTCATTCACTAAAACACTATTAGAACTAATAAATGAGTTCAGCAAAGTTGCAGGATATTAAGAAAATAATTCTTTTAATAATGGTATTAAAAATAATAAAATAATTAGGAATAAACTTAACATAAAGAAGTGTTAAGACTTGTGTACTGAACACCGTAAAACATCATTGAGACAAGTTACAGAAGACCTAGATGAGGGGGAAGACGTCCCGTGTTCTTGGATCGGAAGGCTTAACTACTGTCTGCACGTGAACCTGCAGGCGGCCACCTCTGGGCCAGGGAGAGGGCTTGGGAGGAGCCAGCCCTACCCACACCTTGTTCACAGACCTGCAGCCTCCAGAACGGGGAGACAATATATTTCTGCTCTTTCAGTCACACCCGTTTGGTTACTTTATTTTGGCAGCCCTAGCAGACTAGTCCAGAGAGGAAGGAAGGACGTTCAGTAGGAGGGATTATCCAGCAGCTGGTGGAATCCAGGCCTGTCCGCCAGCTCCGAGCACCTGAGGTCACCTAGCCCTCTGTGCAGGGGCCCCTGTGTTGGTTAACGTGACCTGAGGGCGTGTCCATCCCCTGCTGAGTGTCCTCCTGGCCCTCCTCCGTCCCGTCATCCCCGGTCAATCTCCACCTCCGCGTATCTGTCCCCGTGCAGTTGATTCCTTGCAGCCTAGATGCGGGAGGTCGATGAACCTTTGCTGAACGCCATCTCACCGGTTTTGATGCCATATGTAAGCCAGTAGAAGTCGCTTAGAATTTCAGCTCTGCTGTCTCTTGTGTTTGCTCTCCCTGGAGACCGTGGTGTCCAAGGGATTGAAATAAACTTGCTCATTCTGTTCTTACTTAAGTCACCGATGGGAAAAAACCTATAGGAGACGGTGCCGAAGGTGAGGCACCCCAGAGCCCCAGCCATGCCCCTGGGGCCTTTCTCTTGGCTCCAGGACCCCACAACAGTCTCTGCACCCCTTCTACCCTCTTCTTCCTGTGGGGACGGCTGGGGTTTGATTATCAGCCAGTCAGTCTCAGTCTCTGTCTTGATGGTCTCCTCTGGTCCCAGTTACCACCTGCGGCTACTGGTGGTTTGGGGGACCAGTTCCTTTGATCCGGCTTTCATCCACCCCAATAACTCTTGGGCTTCATTTTCCTCATCTATAAAGTGAGGGCCACTATAATCATCGATTCACATGAGGTCGTTATGATGATTAAAGTGAGGTAACAGAATGGAGAGCTTGGCAGTAGTACCTGGTACATGCTAAGCTGCAGTGTGTGTGCATCAGTCCCGCTCTGCCTGGGCACGTCTTCCTCATCACACACGTCCTGCCACACACGTCGCGTGTCATGGTGTGGTGGGCTCTCCTGCTTCCTCCGGTCATCCCGTTGGAGTCCTCTGGGATGTATGTAGTGTTACACATGCATACCTACATAGATACATGCATACTTACGTGTGTGTGTGTAGTATTATACGTGTGTGTGTTATATAGAGTCCTCTCATATAGTTTCCTCAGGCCTCTCGGGGTTCATATTTGTGCCTCACATACTGGGTCAAGTTGAGCAAAAACTTGGATGAGATGAGCAGGGAATTAATAAATGTTTGCCGGGCACCTTGGAAGAAGATGATTTAGATACATTTTAATCAACCCAGCAACCCTGTGTGTAGATACTTTATCCCCGCTTCACAAATAAGCAATGTGAAGCCCAGGCACTAATCTGAGAGAATAATATTCTTAATCCCATTTAAGAGCCCAAGGAACCTGCACTTGCTCTTGACCTTCCTGGTCTGTTTGGGATTGGCTGGTCGTCTGGGATGCACTGACCATGCCGGGGGCCCCCACTAGTCTTCGTTTGCAGAGAGACCAGAGCAGTGGGGACGAGATCAGAGGTTGACGGCACCATTACTCTCAGGAGTGGAATAATAATGATAATAATAGTTCCTGCCTCCTGGGAAGTGTTTTCATATATATTACCTTATTTAGCTTCACCAGACAACTGGTTTAGCCCAGCAAAGTACAGACTGAAAATGTAAAAGACTTAACCTGTGCACTTTTTCTGTTTTGGAGTCTGTGAACTTAACTAGAAAACCACTCCCAAGTGGGTCAGCTCCTTCTGGAAACATAATCAAGAGAACGTGGCTGTAAATAGTGTCTGTAAATTAACAATTTGCAGTCCTCATAAAGCACGATCAGATTGCCACAATAAATAGAAAAACTGAGCTCAAAATGGGAATAACTCTATTCATCTTGCTCATTCCGTCATTTGTCTCGTGCTCAGAACTATGAACGTACTGGTTCCCAGAACCTCTCCAGGCCTTCTGTTGCAAGGTGAGCATAAGTATTTTTGGATATGAATCACTAAATGAATTGCCTGAAGTGTTCTCTGAATTGCTGCAAGATTGTTGGAAGGTACAGGCCTGAAAGGAAAGCCTTCTGGAGGAACCCCACGGGGTCTGAGTCAGTGTGGACACAAGGTTTTCGGCGAGGCAGGTTGGGACGGTGGGGTGGCAGGCACCCTGTGGTCCTGCCATCCTGAGCCTCCTTGTGGACAGTTTGTGGCATCGTGGTACATTGAAAGGACCCTGGGCAGGACGAAGGAGATGCTAAATGGACCATCCTCAAGTTTCTTCCCAGGTAGTGAGTCCATGACAAAAACTGGGGATTCTTTTCTCTGACAGCAGAAAGCTTGTTTTAGAAGAGAATTCAGGGTAATAAGGTGGAGTCCAGAATCCAGGTGTGAAAGTCAAGTGAAAATGTGGTCGATGGCTATGAATGGAGAAGGGACAGCATCATGACAGCATCACAAGGGCATCATTTTTATTAAGATGGTCTGAGTGTGTCAGTGCTAAGTGTGCAGGTGTCTCTGACCCCCTCCAGTGGTCTGGATGTTTTCTCCCCTCCCTGCACACACTCCCCTGGCTCTGGGCCTCACGGCTCGTTTGTACGACCACTTGAGGATAAGCTCCCCTAAGCCAAAGCCAAAGGGCAGGGCTTTGGCTGTCTTGTTCATTGCGTGCCCTTGGGACCTGAGCCAGCACCTGGCACAAAGTAGTATCTCAATAAATATTTCCTGATGAAGTGAACGAATGCACGGCTGCTTTTCTTCTGTATTGAACGTTCTATACGAGAGGCTGTGTGTGCTTCCCTCCTGCAGCCCCCGAGCCCATGGCGCTGGGCACAAGGCGTGTGTCTGGGCCTGGGGGCCTGGGCACTGACTCTGTGTGCTTTTCCTGGATGATGGTGTCACTGTGCCTGTTCCAGCTTCACTGTCCTCTTCCGGAAGTGAACTCGCTGTGGTTTGAGAATCAAGTGAAATAATACGTATAAAATGCTTTTTAAAAGCAGGAAGCGTTGTTGGTGATTGAGCTGTGTCTTTCTGTCTGTCTCATCGATCATTGTAATTATGCTGATTTAGGCCAGAGACTGAGAGTAATGTTCACACTTAAGATAAAAATAACTCTGATAATGTTAGTAAGTTCTGCTTTATTCTTTGATTTCCCATCTTCCTGCCATGAAGTTATCCAGCTATAAATAAATATTATGACTCTTTTACGATGAAGGAAGTGCTGTTTTTCTGACACAGCCAGCTTATCTTGACAGTGTTAGCCCAACCAACTGTGTGCCTCCTCTAATTATTGATTATGCCTTGCTATCTCAGGCCTAGAGTAAGGCATCAACCAAGACATTAAGACATTGATGAGACGTGGACTTCTGTATGTCTGCTGAGACCATATGTGCTGCCCCCACCAAAGGAAAGAATTCATTTACGAATACAGTGAATAAGAGGGATGTGGCATTGTGGCTGGCGTAGGGGAGGGATTCTGATGTAGACAGCTGTTGCCTGTGGAGCACTTACGCTTTATTGGATTTTCTGCTTAGGTTCATCCTAAAGTGGATAGTTAGCTGTCCACTGCTGAAGGTAGAGTAAAGCATGGGCCCCAGAAAGGGAGACAGGGAGGCAATCATACAGAAAGAAACGAGGAAGTGGATATTTGAATAGAAATGGAAGGAAACTTGTCTTTATTGAGCACCTGTGTTACGTAACGGGTAATTTCACATACTTTATTGCATTTAGTTACCAAAATTATACTGCAACATGAGTGCTCTTATCCCCATTTTTTTTTCCTGTAAGAAAACTGAGCCCTGTAGTTATTAAGCACTTGCCCAAGGTTATGGAGTGTATTAATGACAGGGCAAGTGGTTTCAGAGCCTGCTGTGTGAGAAACTATGAGAAGCTGGTTAGTGACCATTCATTATAAAGTAGAAGAGGCATGTAATGTAGGAGAGAGGCTGGCAAGAGCCATGTTATTAAGGTGGAGGTAACACTTAACAGCTCAAATTAATGACACAATGCCACAGGGCTGGTCTTTAAAAAAATAGTTTTAAATAGAGTTGGTTTCTAAGAGCATGCTTTTTTAAATATTTATTTTTTATTTATTTTCCTTTTTTTTTTTTTTGGCTGCATTGAGTCTTAGTTGCGGCACACGGGATCTTTGTTGAGGCACGCGGGATCTTTCCTTGTGGTGCGCAGTCTCTTCGTTGCGGCGCTCGTGCTTCTCTCTAGTTGTGTCACGCGGGTTTTCTCTCTCTGGCTGAGGCGCTCGGGATCAGTAGTTGTGGTGCGCAGGCTTAGCTACCCCACGGCAGGTGGGATCTTAGTCCCCCGACCAGGGATTGAACCCGCGTCCCCTGCATTGGAAGGCAGATTCTTTACCACCGGACCACCAGGGAAGTCCCTAGGAGCATGCTTTTTTAATGGGGATCCTTACATTGGCTTGACTATAAGTTGAGGGGGAAAATGTGCATATGTATATACGCACATGAACACACCTCCCCTCCCCCCACCCCTGGATGCACAGTGCCTGTCGACATACATTCTTGGAGGTTGAATGTAGAATTTAGCCCTTCACCAAACCCTTGGAACCTGCTCTGGTAGGGGCGTGCAGACAGGTGCCTGCTGTAGCAAAGGGCGCGCACGTCTTGTGGCCACACAGCTGCCCCTGCGTGTTCAGCGTTGTGTGAAGCAGAGAAGGGATTTAGGAAGTCCAGCAGGTAGAAGAATTGAGTAGCTGGTGAAGAATTTACTAAGTATATCCTCATAAATTCCTTAAATATGTAACATTTCCAAATTCTCTGTTCTTGAAGAAAGTTGGTTTTGAAAGTTCAACTAGTGTATTGAACATTTAGCAATTTGTTAATTGGATTGAATCAGCTCTGTTATTTGCCAGATACCCTACCAGGACCTTTAATATGCTTGTGCCATTTAAGGGAATAAGTACTGAATTTAGGTAAAGGTTTAGCAAAGGAGAGACAGTGAAGATGGACTTGCAGACAGGGAGTTGGTGTGGAATTCCAGGTCTGGTCAGGTCCTGCTTTGATTCATTCTTGCCAGAAAAAGAGCTTAGGCAATAACAGAAAAAAACTGAAAGGAGAAATCAAAAATACCTATGTGAGTTAAAATATAAGATAAACATTAAAAAAAAATACAAATCAAAAAATATGAAGCAGTTAGGTGTGTTCTGGGTCCCAAAGTTTCATGGGTGGCTAGGATTTTAGCACAATGCAAAAAACCAAAATAAAACATTAGCAAATCAAATTCTGCCGGGTATAAAAGGAATAAAAAGTCACGACCAAGTAGACTTTATCTTAGAAATGCGAGGATGGTTCTATGTCAGAAAAATCTCTCAATGTTACATGTCATACTAGCAAGTTAATTGAGGGAAAAACAAATAGGTACAGAAAATTCAATAAAATCCAACATATATTCATAATAACCGCTCTTAGTAAACTGAGACTTCAAGGGAGCATTATTAGCTTAATTAAAGGTGTCTATGAGAAATCCATAGGAAACGTTACGCTTACCTGTGAAACTTTCGACACATTACCGTTTAAGTCAGGAGTGAGACAAGGATGTCTGCTCACTGTTTCCACTCGAAATTACCCCAGTTCTAGCTGATGCAATAAGAAAAGATAAAAACATGAGAGACATATGAATTAGAATGGAAGAAACAAACCTGTCTTTATTTGTGGATGATTGGATCATTTATAGGGAAAATTCAAGAGAACCTGCAGACAGCTGTTAGAATTGATGAAAGAGTTCAATAAGCTTTCTTGATTCAGGATAAAAAATTAATAGCATGTCTCCATACCAATACAAAATAATTAGAAAATACAATTTAAAACATTCTTATTCACAATAGCCATAGATACTCCAAGGTACTTTGGGGAAAAAAAAAATCTGCAATGTATGCAAGACCTTTATGTAGAGTATTACAAAGCTTAAAAGCAGACCTGATGAAACCATGCACTGTGTTCCATGTTCGTGGATGGGAAGACTCAATATTGTGAAGATGTCAACTTACTCCCAGGTTTATCTGTGTTATATATCATCCCTAGCAAAATTCCTAGTTTTAAAATCAACCCGACAAGCTAATGTTAGAATTCCTATGGAGGAAGAATGAGCCAGGAATAGTCAAGACAGTTGAAACATGTGAGCAAGTCGTGGCATCTTGCCCTGTGAGGTACTAAGGCTTATAAAACCAGAGTAATTGAAACAGTCTGATAAATTGTACAGGGACAGGTAGACATGTTTTGTAAAAGGGAATAGAAAGGTCCAAATCAGGTCCATAGGTATAGGGAAAATTGACACGCCCAGTTTCATTAATTCTAAGAAGCACCTTTGTTTTATCTCTGAAATACAGATTCATCTTACAATCTATGATGTTTTATAATTGTTGTCAGCCAGATGGCAGACCTAACACAGTTTTATAAAAACGTTCTGATAAGAATTTTAGAATTGATGGAATATGGAATGACCGGGGTCATCGTAAATCAATGGGAGAAAGTCAGAACCTTTTCATAAATGATGCTGGAACATTTGGTTATCCATGTGGAGAAAAAAAGAGAATTGGAATATGATATACAAAATTGGTATCAGGCAGGATAAAGACACAAGTATGAAAGAACAACATGTTTACGACTTTACCATTTTAGGGAGGGTTTCTTAGGCTTGGAATATAAAGCACAGATCATAGAGGAAAAGACTGACCAGTTCGATTATGTTAAACTTATACAAAATTCTGTAAAGGAGACTATATGAACAAAATTTAAAGCTAAGTCACATGTCATTACATGTTTTGCATCTTTTAGTATGTATGATATACCCCAAGTAAAGAAAGAGTTAAAAACACAGAGAGGGAAAGGATCCGCAGACAGGGAGGTGTGACCAGCACGCATCACCAACAGAGGACTGGTCCCCAGACTGGAGGAGGGATTTTCAAGGATGTGGGCATCAATAAGAAGTTAGAGAAATGGGCGGTGGGGGTGAGCCGGCCCTTCCCAGGAGAGGAAGCCTGAGCTGGCGAGGGTCATGCTGCCGGTGCCCAACCCTGTGATTAGATTCTTAATGATGCTTTTGTAAATACTAACCAGGGAAATGCATCAGTAGCGGCTCCCTCATTCTCTCCCCTGTTGTCCTGCTTTAGTGTTCTCCATAGCACTCAGGATCCTCCTGACGTTCCATTCGTCATCTGTTTTATTTTTATTTTATTTATTTTATTTTTGGCTGCATTGGGTCTTCGTTGCTGCACACGGGCTTTCTCTAGTTGCGGCGAGCGGGGGCTACTCTTCGTTGCGGTGCGCGGGCTTCTCATTGCGGTGGCTTCTCTTGTTGTGGAGCACGGGCTCTAGGCGCGCGGGCTTCAGTAGTTGTGGTGCACGGACTCTAGAGCACAGGCTCACTAGTTGTGGCACACGGGCTTAGTTGCTCCGGGGCATGTGGGATCTTCCCGGACCAGGGCTCGAACCTGTGTCTCCTGCATTGGCAGGCGGATTCTTAACCACTGCGCCACCAGGGAAGCCCCATCATCTGTTTTATTTCTGTGTATTGCCTGCTCCTCCAAAAGGGCAGTGATTTTGTCTGTCTTTTAACTGTGTCTTCAGTGTTTTTAGCAAAATGCTTGGTGTATGACAGTTTAAATATCTGTTGAGTAAGTGACTGGAGGGACAGATGTATGGATGTGTGGGACAGTTATAGTTTCACAGTTGTAAAATGTACCCATCAGATTGAGAAAATAAAAGCAAATTCTTTAATACCAGAAGCTGTAAGGACGTAGCAAAAGAGGAACTCTCATACAGCGTTGGCCAAAGTATAAATCTGTACAACCGTTTGGCATTTTTAATAAGGTTGAGGCTGCGAATATTTTTGAGCCGTTATCCCCACTCCTTGGATGATACATCAGAGAAGCTCTTGAGCAAGGAGGCAAGCACCGGGTTTCCTGCATTACTGTCTGAAGAGTGAAAATTAGAAACCCCCTGAATGTCCATTGATAGGGGGCTCTTAAATAAAATGTGTTAAATTCATATACTGAAATACCACACAGTGGTTAAGATGAACTAAATCTACATTTATCAGCATGGTTAAGTCTGGACATGATCATATATTGAGTGAAAACAGTAAGCTTCAGAATAAAGTGAGTATGATTACATTTCCATCATGTTTAAAAACATGGAAAACAGTACTACATCTACATACATGTAGTAAGCATATAAAAATATATGTGAAGAACACACACCAACTTCACGGTAGTGGTTACCTCTGAGGAGGAAGGCAGGGGCACTGGGGCGCTTCACCTGTAAGTGAATATGGCAAAATGTTAAGATTTCTTATAGCTCCGTGGGTTTGAATGCATGGATGATGGCTGTATATTCTTTACTATTCCCCTCAGCTCATGGGTTCTTAACATTTTTACCATATTGCCAGTCGGCCTGCCTGCCCGCCCTCCTTCTGACGAAAGCAGACATCATAGGTACCGTTGAGTTAGTACAGAATACAAGAAAACCCCTGACCGTACCCCTGTCCCGCCCCCTCACGGGTGTTTGTCCTTCCAGCGCCTGTTGGGATGGCCGTTTGGTTAGCTTGTTCCGGAGGTACACATTGGAGGGACGTGTCTGGGAGTGTGCGTGTGCACGTTCGTGTGTGTATACGTAAAGCACACCTGTGGGCACAGTGTGCACAATCGGGGTCTGTTCACCAGGAGCTACTGCTCAGCGTCACACACGTGTTCCTGCCAAACCCAACCACGGCTTCAAGGTGAGCTCTGCAAATCCTGCACTCACCTCTGAATTCCCTTAGTGAGTTAGTTTGGTTTTGAGGTTTTAGAAGACTTTCTCCTTTATCATTTATGTCTCCCCTTAGGATCCCATCATAAAAAGGAAAATGACCAGAACTCGCTGTATTTTCTACCCAGTCGGGGGATTGGGGGTGGTTGAAGGGATTTTCAGATACTTTATAGAGGAGTAGAGATGGGCAAACTTACGCACAGTTTGTAATTTTCAGAGAGCCCCCCAAATCCGAGACATCTCTCCTCCTCTAAGGGGCAGGCAGTAGGGAAGTGAAGGCCAGCGCCTCTGGGGGTCAGGGTCTGAGTGGAGCGGAGCGACAGGCGGCTTTTGTGTGCGGGCAGGGCCCTCAGCAGCTGACAACAGTGGGAGCTGCCAGCCCCTCTAGGCCTGCGGGGACCGAATGGTGTAACCAGAGGCTTCTGAGAGCTACAGCCGTGGAAGCATGGCTGGACAAGGCTCTGGGCACGGGGGTCCCGGCCCCACTGGGCTAGGGAGACAGCCAGGCCCCCCTCTCACGCCCTTGGGTCTCCGGCCTGTCCTCCTTGGGCTGAGCCCAGCCAGAGAGAAGGGTTCTAGGGGTACGGCCCAAGGAACAGGGGAAGCAGACCCAGCACTTTCTGCGCTGCTGTACCTCAGATAGCTTCACCACACCCCTGTGAGGCAGGTCCCGTGTCTCCTTCTGAGAGAGGAGAGAGGGAGGCTTACGCACAAGGTAAGCGAAACCCGCTAGACTGAGAGTCCTCACGTGGGTCCCCGTTTGCTGAGGGGCCTGGGGCGCAGGGCCCTCAGGTCCAGAGCTCCCTGCTGGGGCCCGAGCTGTTCTTTGAGGGCAGTGGCATATATTGGCGCTCCCCTCTTGGTGTAAGTAGATCTTTTCCTTGCCATGTACATTCTACTGCCCACGTCCTTAGGACTGTAGCTAGATCATGGTCTCATCTCTTCCCTTTGACTGATGGGTGATTGAGGAGTTGCGACAGGTGGCAGCAGAGGGGAGTTAGCCGGGTGGCGGTGCGATTCTGTGCTTGTGTCCTCGGGGCCAGGACGGAGCTACAGTCGCTCGTTCGTTCGCTCCCCACGCAGCTGCCCCTACACTGGGCACCAGGCTACGTGGATGCAGAGCTGGGGTGGTGCGGTCCCTGCCTTCCGGAGGGTTGTAGTCTGTGGGAGTAGGTAAGAGAGTGAGGAGCACAGGAGGAGAACTCGCAAGTTGAATGCCCCCAGGTGCTGGGCGTCTTTCTTTCACTCTCTGATTTATTCCTTAAATCTCTGGTTTAGGCGTTTCATAATCCCTCTTTATAAATGAAGAAATGAAGGTTTGGAGAGGCTGATTTATTTACGCAAGTAAACTGGCAGTGTGGCTGGGCTGAAATTCAAGCCTGCCACGCTCTGGCCCTGACCTCCCTGCTCCTATGTGGAAAATGACCCGTGTTTTAGGAGCAATGTGGGTAAGATGTCCCTCCGGATAGAAGCAGCAGAAATTAGAGGAGACTGCGCGGACGTGGCCCCTGAAGCTGGGCTGGAGCAGGGGCCAGGGCGGGATACCCCTTCTCGGGAGCCGCTGCTCACGCTGCCCGCCCCCCTGCACGCGGGCTCACTGTAGGCGCGGCCTGCCCGGTGCGCGTGACCTGTGCGGCCCGTTGGGGAGCCGCCCTGCTGCGCAGGGTGCTTGGGCGGTGGCTCCAGTCAGCTGGTGAAGCTGGAGCCCCCTTTCCGCTTTAGGGGCGGCTTTTTGGAATGTTACAGTGAAAGACAAAGGTCATAGAGTGTCACATAGTCTATTGTGCTCCTCCAGTGTTCACTTCTTGGCACTTGGGAAAAAGAAAATTGAAACTCATTCTGTGCGTGTGTGAATATGTGCACGAGACGCAGTGTTTCTGAGGACACGTCTTCAGATGCAGTCGTGTGGAGCTATTTTTAGGTATCCCTTCTCCCAGCAGCGCTGCTTAAAGATTCAGCTCAGGCTGCTAATAGGTATATTTATAACCATTCTGCCGACCGGCCCAGCGTGAATGCTGCTGCAGATGATGCTATTCTTGGAAGTGGTTGCCATGGCTACCATTAACCCTTTTGCCTTGGAAGCGTCTATCAGTGGGTGTGCTTTGTTCCCCCAGGGCGCTCAGTAGCATTTGAATGCATACATGTACTCTGAAATGGAAACAAAAATTGAGTGCATTTTATGCTTAAGCAGTGAATAAACTCGATAAATGAATGGGCAGCATGAGTGATCAGTATTAGTAGAGGCTCCTCCCTTGCCCTTAAAGAAACTAGAACAATAAAGTTGGCTTTGTAGCTATTGCTGAGCACTGGGGTGCTAAAATCATCTTTTTTTAGAATTTTTTATTTCTTTTATTTTTGGCTGCATTGGGTCTTCGTTGCGGTGCGCGGGCTTCTCGTTGCGGTGGCTTCTCTTGTTGCGGAGCACGGGCTCTAGGCATGCGGGCTTCAGTAGTTGTGGCACGCGGGCTCAGTAGCTGTGGCTCGTGGGTTCTAGAGCACAGGCTCAGTAGTTGTGGGACACGGGCTTAGTGGCTCCGCGGCATGTGGGATCTTCCCGGACCAGGGCTCGAACCCGTGTCCCCTGCATCGCCAGGCAGATTCTTAACCACTGCACCACCAGGGAAGTCCCTAAAATCATCTCTTAAATTTGAATATAGACTCACCCAGGTAGAGAAAGAAGACTCAGTCCCTTAAGATACATTGTTCCTGCTTCACTACCTGTCATTTCTCTAACTTTGCAACTTATTGGTTTAAACAATGCAAATATCTCTTTATTAATATTCATTCATTAACTGGAACGCCACTACAGCAAGCTCTAAGACTGGCACCCATTGGAATATAAGTCCAGTCCTGATTTACCTAGAGGGATTCATAGGTCACTGGGTTCAAAGTACATAGAGACATAGTCCGATAAGTAGACTTATTCCCCCCATTTTTAACCAACCCTCATTGTGCTGTGTTAGAAATGGGGCTGCCTCTCCTACCCGCAAGTAGCTTATAGTTGGAAGAGGAAGCAAGCAGTTAATTACTTTGGAGCGAAGAACAAAATCAGTGTCACAAAAAGAACAGAAATGCTCCATAGAAACAGAACAGTTGACATTTGGGCTGATCCTCAGGGATTAATGATGACTAGCATAGGTGGAGAAAAATCCTTGGCTGGGGGGAAATGTGCGACAATTCTTGGCCTGTAGGGGCAGTGCTTGTAGCATAAGTGAATCTTTGGAAGCAGTCTAGTGGGAGTTGAGGCGGGAGAGATACCCTTGGCGGGACCGAGGGAGACAGAGAGTGCCAAGCTGAGGGATTGCTATTGACTGAGGACAGAAGTTGGCTTGGTCTGCCTCCTGCTTTGTGAAGACAGCTACGTGAATAATGTGGCACGATTCTGGAGGCAGAAAGATAGTGGGATGTGAGGCATTGCTGCGGAATTCTGAAATGCATTGAATTTTTCTTAATTGGCATATAAGAGCATCGTTTGTGGAAGTGACTTGTCTTTCATTCACATTTCTATGCTCTGGTTAAACGCTGGGCACAGTGGGAAGCAAGGTGTTAAGTGGACACAAACGTACGCATACGAATAGGAAAAGAGAGATGATCCTTGCTAGTTAGAACTCACGACTTAATTGGAAGACACGCATCTCTGGAGGGAACAATTTAGCTGAACAAGTCAAAGGTGAAGTGAAATTTGGAAGCCGGGAATGAGTGGTTTGAGGACCTAGTGGAAGGGCCCCGGCTGGAGCTGGGATGTCTGAATTCCAAGTCCTGCCCTTTGGCTTTCATTTCCTTGCGTAAAATGAAGAAAGAGAGAACAGTCGTGGGTTCAGTGAGTGGTCCGTCCGAGAGGACAGGTCTACTTCCGGGAAGTCCTGTAGTTTCTGTCCCTCTGTGCCCACCTCCTCGCCTGCCCAGCACTGAGCTGGTTACCTGTCCCTGCACATGAGCGCCCCCTTGTGGTACCGCCTTCACTCGGCGTGGTCTTTACTCTTCATCGTCCCTCTGTCTCCACCCTGACTCTCCCCAGACTCTTCTTGGCCTCCTCTCCCACCCCCAACATCAGACTGTAAGTTCCTCCAGGGCAGGAACTGATCTTAGGTACATGTATTCCCCATTCCTATGGTGGAAGTTGGCTTACAGTAGGTACGGAGAATGTTGAATGAATGAACAAATGAGAATAAAACTAAGAAATGACGGACGGTTTTTTGGTAGAGTGGGTTTTGAAAAAACTATTAGGAACTATTTGCGATATACCAAAAGGTATAAAGAGTAACGTAACGAGCAGTCGTATATCTACCGTCCAGCCAAGGGATGGATTGTTTTGATGCCCTGGAAGTCCATGTGTACGAGGAGCCAGCCAGAGCCTTCCCCCTTCCATGGAGGGAAGCCACAGTCCCATGCATCTCTCTCTACTTCCACTAAAAAGGTATTGTTCACTTAACAGTATCTAACAGTGATTTGTGTGTTTTACCTTTTCATAAATTGAATTGTGTGTGTTGGAATGAAACCAGCTTCCAGGGAACGTTGCACACACGTTTGGAGGGGACACACGAGAGGCAGAGAGCTGAGTCTTGGAACCGACAGCTCTCTGGCAAGAATGGGCCAGGGAAGGGAGCACAACCCAGTGTGGGTGCCCGGAGCCAGGAGGGAGGTGGCACATGTCCTTGCGGTTCAAATAGTGAGGAGCCCTGACTTAGTGCGGACTCCCGGATGTACAAGGCACTTTCACATTCGTTTTCTCTTTTCATCTGTATTTGAGAAATAAGCATGACAGATACTCTCCTTATTCTCTTGAATGAGGAAACTGAAACTTAGGAATGTTAGTAATGCAGGAATTTCCATCAACCACATCTGAAAACATCCCAGAAAACTGAATTCCCAAGAAACTGAGGAAATGCTGGGCTTTCCTTGGACACTGACTTTGAAACATAATGCTGTAGACTCTACTTACTCATTTTTATTTGTAAATCAGTCACACGAGTCAGACTTTGCAGTATATTTTTTGTTAACCAGAAAAAAAAATAAGCATGCTGTCCGGTATGTCTTATCATTGAACATGCTGGTGGACTGCAGCTTTGGATTACAGACCTCTGGAGAAGCTTCTAGAAAATAGAAAATACAACATTGTCTTCTCAAAAATCTTTTATTTAAAGAAAGAAAGAAAAAATGTGTGCCATGAGATGGGTGTCTGTTCTCTCTTTTAAAGGATTGCCTAAATTGTTTGGTATCAGTTGCCCAGGAAGTAACCAAAATGTCAAACAAATTTCAGAAACAATCTAGCACTTTCTGACATTACATACTTCAGAAGTGGATTTTTGAATAAAGATTCCATTTAAAGAATGCCATATAGTTGGTAAAGAGACTACACTATCGATCCTTTTTTGGTGTCAGCTTGATTACCATTTCAAGGTGGATTTAGAATAAGCTCATGTGTGCCTTCCTTGTAGGGTGGTTTGGGGGCTCACCGGTTTACCGGTTTACGTAGCTTGAAGGGAGGTAGCTAGCACCGTTGGTGGGGGCATAAAGAAGCCTTTGCTTATGTCATGTCCTACACGGAACGCCCTCATGGCTGGCGGGGCTTCTCTGGCATTTAAACTTAAAAAGAGGAGAAGGTGGAACCAATTTCTACATTAGTTGAAAATACACTCTAACAGGGAACTATTCACTGGAGCAAGCAGGAACCTGAGGGTTGAGGCGGCTACAAACTTTGGAAGATGCCCCAGGCCACTGTGTTCTCAGGGCTGTGGCTTATTGCCTGGGGTCCTGGGGAATGCAGGAGCCCTTACATTTCATTCATTCTTTCATTCATACATCCAAGGATATGTGTCTTCACCCCCTGCATTTC
Organism: Balaenoptera borealis; assembly: GCF_965194805.1. Classification (NCBI taxonomy): domain Eukaryota; kingdom Metazoa; phylum Chordata; class Mammalia; order Artiodactyla; family Balaenopteridae; genus Balaenoptera; species Balaenoptera borealis. The sequence continues at coordinate 3,479,939 of NC_138876.1, forward strand.
ATCATCAGTAAAGTCGAGATGATATTAGTATTGACGTCAGAGTCATGATGAGGATTAAATGAGATACTCTAGGAAAAGCTCTCAGCACAGTGCCTGCCCCTAACTTAGCGCTCCATCAGTCTTGGCTGTTATGTGGTCCCCACTTATTCACTGCACCATCTAACCTGTGCTGGGTACTGAGGACACAGAGCAGAACAGTAGGCAGGTTACGGTCTGTCAAAGAACTCATGGTCTAGTTAGTGAGGTCACTGGATAGACAGATGCTTTCTGGTGTCCACAGTCTAGTGAAACTATCAAACAGGCTTTACTGTGAAAAATCCCTTGGTTTAAATTTTGGTTGCTGAGTGCCGGAGGCCACCCATCACAGTGGCTCTGAGCCGCAGGTGCCCATCTGGAAGACGAACATGGCACCAACCCGGCAGGGCTGGTGGCGACGCTCGGTGAGATCATGCACGCGGGCACTCTGCCTGACCCCCCACTGTTCTGTGATATTTGCTCAGTAAACGGTAGCTGTTTTTTTTTTTTTTTAATGAAGCTTTTATTGAATTAAAACTTCAGGTGAGAAAAATGCACAAATCATAAAGCAGCTTAATGAAATAGTGAATACCCTTGTATAACTGTGAGTTCAATGTGGATAACATTGAATCCTTTCACGTAGCCACTTCTCGGATCAGAAGTGGAAGACCAGCAGCGCCCAGGGAGGTCCTCGTCATGGGGCCCCTGCTCAGTCCCCACCCCCTTCTCCCCCAAAGTCACCACTATCCCAGAGTCTCATACCGTAGATTGTTTGGCCTGTTTGTGAACTTGACATAAACGACTTCGTACAATATGCGGTTGTTTTGGTATCTGGCCTTTCCTCTGCGTCATGCTGGTGAGATTCATCCACGTTGTTGTGACGGTAGTTTATCCGTTTTTCGCTGGGGTGTAGCATCCTAGTGTATGAATATACCGTGACTTATTTATTCGACCGTTAATGGGCCTTTGGGTTTTTTCCTGTTCGGGGCTATTATATAAGAATGCTGGATGGATTTTCTTGTGTCTTTTTGGCGCACATATTTACGTGTTTTTCCGCTGGATATAAACCTCAGAGTAGAAATGCTGGATTCTAAGCTCTGTAGCTGTTTTAGTGAGAAAATTGTTAGGAGCGCAGTGCAGTGTAAAGGTAAAACCGGTACAAGGAGGGGAGAGTACCTACTGTCCCTGGGAGGGTGTTAAGGAAAGCATCACGGAATCTGAATGGGCCTTACGTCTGGGTCCGGGTGCACCAGGAAAGGCGGGGCCAGACCTCCCCAGCAAGGGAACAGGAGCCACTGGCACCCACCGAGCCTTGACTTGCCATCCTCCCTCAGACCCCTGTGTCTGTTGAATTCAGGAGTTCAGGGGTGCTCTAGCTGTGCTGTCCTTTGCTTCTGGAACCCTTTCTTTGGCTGCCCTCTCTAGAGTGTGTGCGCCATGGACTTCTGTGCCTGACTCCTGTCCCCAGGTGTCCTGCGCGGCTGCCCCTGGTCTGTGATGCGATCGAGGCTCTGTCTGGGAGTCAGCACGCTGGGCTCCTGTGTGGTCCAGAACGGCCTGTGTGCCGACCTGTGCTCTGCGTCTTCAGACATCGCACCTGGCCCTGTGCCCTGGGCTACAGCCGTCACCACCCACCTGGGTCAGGGTTGACTCTGCTGCTGTGTCCGAAGCCAGTACCCCCTCCCCCTATTTTTTCTTTGAATTGTTTGGTTTTTTGTTTTATAACCACTTGTCTCTTTCTTGTTAAGGCAGAGCATACTAGCTACATGCCTGTCATTCTATGTTTCTGCTTGTTTAGACTCTTAGTGGACAAGGCAGGGTGTGCTTATTGTTCTGAGCTGCTGTTCTCATTCGGGGCAGCGTCAGCTGCGGGGGAGAAGCTGGTCTCTCACCCTCTGGAATCAATCTGGACCTGAACTGAAAATTACCATTAATTCCAACAAGCGCATAGAGGAGCCTGGAGATGCACTGAGAGAATGTCAGGCAGATAACAGAGCCGGCGAAGGCATGGTTCTAGAAAGGGCCTTCAGGGTGTGTGGTGTCCTTTTGGCCTCTCCCAGGCTTTCCTAAAATAGCAGAGAGAGGCTGTGTGTCCACCTGGAGAAATGGTGCCTCCTGAATTGGTCTGAGCTGCCCAAGCATTAGCCGCTATTTTAATTATTGCCTTAAGAATGTGACAATAGTAGTGCCATGTATGTGCCAATATTTCAGGGAGATTTGGTGATACCACATGATATGCTTAAAGCACAGATTTCAGAATCAGACATACGTGGATTTGAAAGTCAACTTATTTGCTCTCTTGGGCAAAATACATAATATCACTAAGCCTCTGTTTTTCATACTCAAAGTGGAGATGCCAATACCTACTTCACAGGAGCCAAAAGAGATACTGCAGTGAAGCAGGTTCTTCCCAGATGTTACTGAGCATGAATCCTCTGAGGGTCCTGTTCAAAGCAGAAGATTCAGCAGGTCAGGAGTGTGGCCAAGGCTGGAGACTGCATTTCTCACAGGCTCCCAGGGGATCCCGGTGCTTCTGGTGCGTGGGCAGCGCTCTCGGTAGCCTGGGGTGAAGCACAGGGCGGGTCTGCTTGCCGTAGGCGCCCAGGAAATGTTCCACTGCGTCTGGATCCGTGTGTGGTCCCCGCATCCGTACAGCCACAGCCGAGATCCTAGCGTGGGCCCTGCGCTTTGCGCCGCCATACCCGGAATCCGAGTATGGACCCGGTGCTCTGCCGCCTCCCTGGCTGTGTGTGTGATTCCTGCCGCTTATAATGCTCCCTTTCACCTGCACCTCGGGGTCCTACCCCCCCTTCTGGACTCGACTCAGATACTACTTCTTCCTGAAGCCTTGGCCGCCCAGACCCTTGGCTTTGAGTTCCTGGAGTCCAGGATTAGAGTTGTGATTCATCTTGGTCCTTCCCAAAGTGCCTCACAGATCCTTGCCCGCAGCTACGGAGCAATCAGTGTCTAGTAGGAAGCCGCGATGGAGCTGTGAGCAGGCACCGAGCCCGGGTTCATCCCGCCCACCCCGCCAGGCAGCCCTGCTTTGCCCTGTCCTCCTGTGTGGGCTCCCGCTGGTCACCTGGTTTTGTGCAGCTTTGCTTTCTCTGGTGGGAACCTGATTTATCCAGACCAGGTCCCTCCCCCTATTCTCCCTTCCAACCCTGCCCCGCTGGCCTCCTAGCCACCAACCCCCCTGTCTCTTTAGGGCATGATGAGCGTAATTGCCTTCCTCTCCACGTTATAGAAACATCACAGATAGGAAGGCAGAGAAAGTGATCTGTCTCCTTTTCTTTGCTCCCGTCTCCCCCCCCCCCCCCGTAGTAATTTATAGTTTTCCTGATTGAAATTTAGTAGTTTGTCACTTTTATTATCATGATGTATCTTTCCAAAACAGCCGATTCTGTCACTCTTGTCCTTAAAACCCTTGCATGGAGAATGAAAGACTCCTCCCCTGCCTTCCCAGACCCCCCACCCTACCCACCCCACTGCTTACCCTGACTGCCGCTCCCACTCCAAGTGCAGCAGCTATTTAGAATTCTATTTTAAAAATTTTATTATGCTGTATGTGTGTGTGTTTATATAGATACATTTTTTTTGAAGTAGTACCAGATTGTTTCCCACATTGGTTGCACCATTTTAATTCCCACCAGCAACATACAAGGGTTCCAATTTCTCCACATCCTCACCAATGTTTGTTATTATTATTATTATTATTTTTGTTATAGCCATCCTAGTAGGTGTAAAGTGGTATCTCTGTGGTTTTGGTTTGTATTTCCCTAATGGCTAACAATGTTGATTATCTTTTCATGTGCTTATATCTTCTTTGGAGAAACAGTTAAGTCCTTTGGCCATTTTTTAATTGGGTTGTCTTTTTGTTCTTGAGTTGTAGGAGTTCTTTATATATTCTGAACATTAAGCCCTTATTAGATATGATTTTCAAATATTTTCTCCCATTCTATAGGTCGTCTTTTCACTTTCTTGATAAGTCCTTTGATGCACAAGAGCTTTTATTTATTTATTTATTTATTTATTTATTTATTTATTTATTTATTTATTTATTTAGCTTATGCTTTTGATGGCAAATCTCAGACTCCATTGCCAAATTCCGGGTCATGAGATGCTACTGAACATGTGTGCAGGTGAGTGGTTATCTGTGACCCCTGGAATGTCTGGATGGAGAGGACCATGTGGGCAACTGAGTCTGGGCGACCCAACCTCAAGACTTTGTTCCCTAAAGATTTCTGTGAAGGAGCAGTTCTTGGGTGTGATTGCTGGGAGAAGAAAAAGTCAGTTGGCTAGGAGACAAAGTTGGCTAGGACAAAAGGGCAGGAGATTTCCACTGTAGAGAGTGCAAGTCCTGCGCAGCTCCAAACTTTGCAAGCTTCGAGGCCTAGATAAAATCACTTGACTCACTGAGCTTGACTTTCTCAATAAGTAGTTAGAGGTTCACACTAATTTCTTTCCTTCTTCGGAGCATTGTTGCAGAGGCCAGATGAGCTATGTGTGTCTAGGAGAAAACCTTCTAAGTAGCTAAGCACTGGGCAGATGGTGATGGTGTGAAAATCCAAAGCTGTTTTTAGCAGATGCTCTCAATATAGTTTGTGTAGTATAGTTCAGTAGAATGTTTCTGTGGGGCAGTTTGGTGGTCCTCCGTGTATCAAGAGCCTTTAAAAAGTCTATATCCTATTACCCAATGATTCCACTTCTAATATACCCTAAGGAGAGAAAAATCCGATACGCAAAAGGCTTTGTGTGCAAAGAGGGTTATTGCAGTGTTATTTATAACAAAGGAAAAATTGGAAACAATCTGAGTGTGGTATAATAGAGGATTGATTAAGTGAATTATTGAACAACTTTATAATGGAAGAATATGCGGCCACTGAGAAAGTTGAAAAAGTATTGGTACATTATAAAATATGTTTACAGTATAATTTCAGTTTATTAAAAAATCTATGCATAGAAAAAAGACTGAAAAGCTGCATATGGAATTCATAGCTGTTACCTTAGTGATGGAATAATAGGCTATTTTAATTTTCTTTCCTGTTTTATAAAATTTTAATGATGAGCATTTACTATGCTTGACAAATTTTTTGTGTAGAAGTTTCTAGTACAAAGAATTTTTTTTCAGAGTAAGTTGTCAACCTGATGCCATCACCCCTAAATTCTTGACTATGTATTTCCCGCAAACAAAGACATTCTTTATATAACCACAATATAATCATCAGAATAAGCAAACCCCCAGCCCGTCCTTAGACCCCATTCCCATTTTGCCAGCTGTCCCAGTAGTGGCCTTTATGACAGAGGGACCTGCTTTGGAGCACTTGTGTCTTCAGGGTCTCCTTCCCTCCTGCAATCTGGGTTGGTTTTCCTTAGACTGTCTTTGAGTTTCATGACCTTGATATTTTAAAAGATTATAATGCAGTGATTTTGTGGAATGTCCCTCCATTTGGGTTTGCTGTTTCCTCCTGATTAGATTCAGGTTGTGTATCTTTGGCAGCAACGTCACAAAAATGGTGCTGTTGTCTTACTGTATCCGTCGGTGGCTCACGATTTCTCTTTGTCCCAATTCTCACGTTGTTCATCACGAATAGTTGGTTCAGGTGATGCCTGCCAGAATTCTCCACCGGGGAGCTACCTTGAAGTTCATGGGTACTTTGCAGGGAGGTCCTGTGAGTCTGTGTAAGGACGCTGTTCCTCATCTCACCCGATCTACTCCCTCATTTATTCGCACCAGTGTGAGCTCACGGTCTCATTCTGCGCCATGCGGTATAACCCATTACTATCACTGTTTAGTTCGATGCCCACATTTTCTCAGATTTGACCAGTGGGAGCCCCTTCAAGATGCCTTTGATTTTTTGACACATGTCCATCACTTTTTGAGTGCTTCCTTGCTTTCTGGCATAAGATATTCCAAGCTAATGTTGTACTATCTTTGTTCCAGCTCTGTAATCGACTATTTCTCCAGGAGCCCTGGTTCCTTAGAAGCCAAGATTTGAGAGCAAAGTGTGCCCAAGGCTATTGGCGTGTCACTGCTTTGAGGCCCTCTCAGTGGGGAGGTTATATATGCACACGTGTGTTTATATACACATTTACCTCTATTATTATTTCCCTCTCTCTCTATTGAGAAACACGAGTTCTTGGCAGTATTGCTGGCTTTATTCTGGTTTTCTCTCTCCATATCTGTAACTTCTTCTCTCCGGGAGAAGTCTGGCTCTCGTTGTCCTTTGCATATATACTCATTGTTCAGTCCCCGTGTGTGACCTCCTCATCCCGTTTGGGTTCTTGTGCCCTGTGCCAGGCTGTCCCCGCCCCTCCTGTGGACGTCCTTCTCACCCTGCCCAGGCTCCATCCCCCAGACTGCTTCACACCCAGGTGTGGACACCCTTTGTAAACGCCCCCCTCAGCCCCTGTTCAGATGCCCCAGCCCACTTTGCCCTCCACTGGGATCCCCTCCTGTCCCAACACGGCCCTTCACATGGGGCTGCTGGGCTCCACCAACCAGGACAGACCACTCCTCCACCGAGAGCCCCTTGTACCCGCAGGCCGGCCCCACCCATGGATGTCCTCCTCATCTCCTTTGGGCTCTTACTCCTTACACTGGATGCACCTTAGTTGGTGCCACCAAGCTTGCTGCCTTTTTGGGCTCAGTCACCCCACACCCAACCTCCCTTCCTCGTGGGTGCCTGCCGTGCCCACCTCACCCGGTAACGTCAGGACCGTACTGCTCAGAGGGAGATGGGATGCCACTTGTTGCTGCTGCTGCTGCTGCTAATGAAACTGGTTCAAGTAGAGAATTTGAATAAGATTTAGAGGTGACTTAGGAAGGAGGACTTGGCCTTCTGTTAACTGAAAATCCCGTGAAAATCCACCTTGCTGCCAGAGAGGCGGAGATCTATGCAGAGGAGGCTTTTGAATGGGGTGCTTGGTGGCTGTGGAGTTGCCTGCTTCCAGCACTAGCCAGTCCCCTGTGTGCACACTTCACAGGACAGCTCTGGCTCATCGTCAGAAGGACTTGGTGGAGGCAGCGTGGACAGGGAAAGGGCGACGGATTTCAGACCTGTTCCCAAATCTAAGCCCTGCCATTTGCTGGCTAAATCCTGCTGGCCCCTTTGGCAAGTCACACCATCTCCTTGAGCCTCAGCGTGCTCTTGTGTAAAGCGGAACGCTGATGGTCCCTGCCTCGCAGGCTGGTTCTGAGGATTCACAGTGTGTGGCCGCAGTCAGTTTCAATTAGTGCTAGTCCCCTTCTGTCACCGCTGTCAAAGAAAATGATTTTGCCTCCCCCAACTTTCAAGTTTATCATCCTTCTGGATGCAGAGGCTCCAGACTTGTGATGAGAGGATGATGGGTCGAGGCACACGTTCCCTGAGATGCTTCCTTAGCACCCCTCAGCTCTGAGGTTTCTAGCCCGTGTCCCCGTCATTGGTGTTTAGCTGTGCAGCCTCAGACCCTTATTCTCTGCTTCCTGCATCCCAACCACTCATTCTGGGTGGGCTCAGGGTGACAGAAGGCCCGCCACGATCACTCTGAGCGCCAGCCGTCTCCTTGTGGATAGCGTGCTAATGCTGGAGCTGTGAGTGGTTTCCGTGAAAACTCTTTTTTTTTTTTTTCCTGTTTCAAAGTAAATGAAGCCATACTTAGGCCGTCTCGGTATCAAGCATAATCTCAACTGAACTATACTGTGGTGATCGGAAATAAGCAGTGACTAAAGAGCCATAGGAGAGTAAGATGAGCATTTCTTGCCTTTGATATTGATAAAAACAAATTAAACAAATGGTGAACGCTAACCTTTTCTATATGTCATGGTCTGTCCCATCTTTATTTTTGGCTAAAAAGTCAATTTAAATCTTCACTGAATCATTTTAGTACGTCGGGTAGATGCTATCTTTTTTGGTTTATTACTCACCCTGCAAAAAATGCAGTATTGCCTATTCTTTTGTAATAAAGGTGAATTCGGGCTTTAGCATTTATGGCTTCAGGCTAATCTAGTGAAACTGCCTCATCTCGTATTCAGGGCCTTCATTTTTGGCAAGAATCTGGCGAAGCAACAGACAGATATTTGTAAACTTAGACTTTTACTATCATAGTTTTAGACTTTTGCTAGTTTATGTGTAGGAGCAACACATATGGATATGGTGGGTCTTTCCCATGATGGGATTGCCTTTGCCACCAAGAACTCTCTCCTTTAAATGTTCACTGATCAGAGGAAATCATTTCTGGAATATATTTTTTATCATCAGTGAAATCTGTGGCTTAAAACCTCACATTGTTAAAATGGCTCTTTAAATTGAGGCCAAAAGATTCTTCAGTTTATTTAGCTCATTGGATGTTTATTGAGTGCCTGCTGTATACCAGGTACTAGTCTGTCTGCTGGGGATATGGTCACGCATAAAACGTGGCCGCTGCCCTCAAGAGGTTTACTGTCTGATTGGAGAGAGCTGTGTGATGATGTAATGATGCATTGTATAGGGTATGGCACGTCATTACGGAATTGAGTTTTTCCTTCCGGTAGCTAACTCATTGAAAATCATTTTAATTCTGCTTCTTCACTTTGTATTACATTTCGTTATGTATGTGTGTGCTCACGATCCTTTTCATTCGTTTGCTTGTTCGTTGTTAATGCACAAATACATACGTATTGAGCCCCTGTCCGTCGCGCCGGGAAGCCAGCCACGCTGACTCAGTACACGCCCTCAAGGAGCTTCTGTCTAGACCCTCGTTTGTTCCAAAGGAAACGACTCTGACATCTGCTTTGAGAAAAGCAGCGTACTAAACAGTTGTGTTTTGTTTTTTTTTTTTGCACGGTACCATCTTTCATTCTCACAGCCCGCTGGAAAGGGGTGTACCTCTCCCATGGTTTACAGATAAAGGACTGGTGGTTCCAGATGTACTTGTTAGGGAGGCACCAAGGCGGCTGTTGGGGAAAGGGGGCTCCGCTGCAGACCCAGCTCGGCCCGCCTGCCTCCTGGTCTGTGCGCCGCGTGGCATGGAGCCGGGCCCCCAGCTCTGCAGGGCGTCGCTCATATCCTGGCAGTTGTCGGCTGGGCAACAGGGTTTGGCAAGGTTAGCCCGGCTGAGCCACTTCTCCTCACCGCTTCTGCTCTGGCTAAATACATTGTCCTAATTAAATGTTGCTTTTTCATTTAAAATTCCACACTGCTGTAATTCAAATGAGAAAGCTGCTATTTTGACAGATGATGTCACTTAATTTGGGGATCATTGTGCTTCTTGTATTCAACCCCAGACTAAATTGGACCCTGTCTTGGAGCTTTTATATATTTATAAAACGTCACGTTTTTATGAGTGTCTGCTTAGCTTGGCTTGCCGGGGTGCTGATACTCTCTGAGAGACCCCCCTCCATGCAGGTCGGGGCTTGATTACTTAATTTACTTGTTTGGAACGTGGTGCCTCGCAAGTCCAGTTCTGAAATAGACCGGTAAGTTTTCACTTGTCTGCTGGCCGCAGACTGTGTCTCATGCTTAACATGCTCCAGGTGGGACCCACTGTTTTCCCTCCTCTGTGAGCCTTCTTCCTGCACCCCCCTTCTCCTGGCTCACACCCGACCGGGAGCCCAGGGAGGCGCTCATCTCTCTCCTCTTCCCCCGGCTGATAGCCTCCACGTCCTCCTAGCTGGCTCTTTTACATCTCCTTCTCTGCGGTGTAATTTACATACCATACAGGAAAATGCTGGCTGAGGAGTCCAGAGGATGACTTTTGCCAGTTGCATACACCCCTGGAACCACCACTGCCATCCAGATTTAGAATATTTCTCCTGCCCCCAACCCCGGGTCCCACGGCCCTGCCTGCCACACCTCACTCGCATCCACAGACCATTGTCGTTCTTTGTGTAAGCGCAGGTTACATCTGCCTTGTCTGGAGCTCTGGGTGCGTGAGCCGTGACCTCTGTCCAGTCTGTTTGGGTCATCAGGTCTCTGCTGCAGTCCTGGAGGTGGGCTCACTCGTTTCTTCCTGGGTCAGAGCCCTGGTCTCCTGTGCGTCCCTCACAGCCTCTCGAGGGAGCTTTCAGAGCAGCAGCCCAGCCTCGTGATCCCCGCTTTGGACCCTCTGGGCGGCTGCCTGTTCAGCCTCAGGGAGCGTGGTGTCCTGCCCTGGGCTCTGCATGGCCTGACCCCCGTGTCAGCACCTGCCCCGGCCTCCCACTCCTGTTCCTGCTTCACGGCCCTCCCAGGCCCTGTCAGGAGGCAGCAAAGGGATACAGTCATCCAGTGGTGAGAGTAACAGTGTCAGGATTGATCTAAGGGCCCAGCTGCCGAGCAGCGAGGCCTTCCACCTTTCATCCTGGGCTGCCTTCAGCTCTAAAAATGACAAGATTCAGACCTGAGGATTCCGAACACCTTCCCTTCCAGCTCTGCAAAATATAGAACCGTGTATTCCCTAGAGCCAAATAACGGAGACAGTTTCTCCAAGAGGTAGCCCACCCTGTGGATGTCAGGCTTGGTCTTGGGATTTGTTTTGGCCTGTGTGAATGGAAGGGGCTTTGTGGTAAATGGAAGAGTGTCTCCACAGAGATGCCCACGTCCTAATCCCCAGGCCCTGTGATATGCTCCCTCACACAGCAGGGGACTGTGCAGATGTGGCTAGTTAGGGAGCCCGAGATGGGAGGTTACCCTGGATTGTCCCGCTGGGCCCAGTGTAATTGTCAAAGGGCCCTTATTTAGAGGGAGGCGGGAGGTTCAGGAAGAGGAGCGGGAGATGTGACGATGGAAACAAGAGGTTGGGGTGATGCCAAGATGGGGCCCTGAGCCAAGGAGCGCAGGTGGCTCTGGAAGCTGAAACTGGCGCGGAGCCAGAGTCCCCCTGGAGCTGCAGAAGGAGTGCAGCCCTGCCAACACCTTGACCTTGGGACTTCCGACCTCTGACAGGTTCATCAGTGTGTGTTGTTTCAAGCCGCTAAGTTTGTGGTCCTCTGTCACAGCAGTCACAGAGTCTAATACAGGGCACGTGCTGCTTCTGAGCGGCAGTTGAAAGAGCCTTCATGGGGTGTGGCCTCTTTCTTGTGCCTCCGCGTGAGGGTAAGCAGTGTTCTGGGCAGGACAGCGCTTCAGCCAAGGTCCAGCGTGCAGACTGACCAGAGCCTGCCCCGTAAGATGTGGACCCTGTTGGAAGCCCCTGAGGTTTGGGTCAGGGGGTTGGTCACGGGGTGACCTAGCCTCTCCTCATTGACCCACTTTCCCAGGGTACATTACATCCCTCACAAGAGCGAACGCCTTCCATTCAATTAGCAAATGCCTTTCCATGTCGTTTGATGGCCAGGCCCTGCATTAGCCCCTGGCATACAGCAGGCAACACACAGACATCATTCTTATTCTTGTGAAGCTTGTGGTCTTGTTGGGAGGACAAAAAAAATACATCAGTAGCAAATGTATGTGGAATTATACTTTTTGATGAGTGATACGACAGAAGTACATGAGGAGTGATGACCGAAACAGTGACGTGGTGGGGTGCGGCGAGGCCCCGTGGGAGGCCACAGGGAGGCGGCCCGGCAGGAGGAGGGCGGCCCAGCTGTGCGCAGTGGGGTGGGGGAGGGCACCAAACCTGGGGCGACACGGTGAGGAGGGGGTCTGGCTGAGCACCGGGGAGGACAGGGAGAAGCGGATGCCAAGGACCCAGAGCCAGCGGGACCAGGTCACACAGGGCCCCGTCGGACGTGGGGTCGGGGGCCTGGGTTTGACTAGAAGACTGTGGGTGGCAGGGAAGGGTTTTTAAGCAGGGAAGTCAAATTTGCAATTTTACTTAAAAAAAAAAAAAAAAAGTCGCTTTGGCTGTAGCATGGAGAAGAAGTTGAAGAGGGCAAATGGAGCTGCAGGAAGGCCAGCCTCGAGTTCGGGCAGGGGTTGGGGGCGCTTTGGATGACGCTGTGACGGCAGCAGCGGGGGGACGCGGGGGCCTGCAGTCCATTTCGGGGCAGGCAGCCAGATGTGCGGCGGCACCAGGGGTGGGGGGAGGGACTGGGGCCGGTAAGCGGTGACCGGGTGGAGGGGGGCCTGGGGGGCAGTCAGATTTTTCGGGAAAATGAAAAAATTCATTTGCGGAGGCCCTAACTTTTAGATACCGGACTGACGTGCAAGGGGAGGTCAGGCCGGTGGTTGTGTAGGTGAGTCTTGCCCGGTATGTAAGATGGAAGAAAAATCCTACAGGGCTCAGGACACCTCTTCCAGGTGTGCGTGCAGCAAGCACACCGTGTGTGCAGGCTGTTGAGTGACACTGGGCTTGCTTGGCTGCAGAAGGCGGCCTCCGAAACCGGTCCTGTCCTTCCAGGCCAGCTCAGCTGCCCCTCCACACGGCTCCAGTAGCGGCTGCGTTTGTGCTGGGCTGTGTGCTGTCCCCGGGGGCCGGCTCCCTCCTCTGGCACTTGCGGGGAGGGGCGGTGCTCCGTCCGTCTCTTCCTACCCAGCGCCTGGTCTTGCGGGTACAGGAGAGGCCTGGAGTGATAGTTGATTGAGTTCCTCTTTGTGTCTGATCTAGTCATACACTTCCTGAAAACTTTAATTCTCACGGAAACCCTAGCACGTAGGCATTATTTCTCCTAGAAAGGAAAGCGAGGCTCAGGGAGCTTAAGTGTCTTGTCCCAAGTCACAGAGTTGATACGTAGCAGATCTGGGAACTGACTTAGGTCTCCCTAATTCTAAGATTTTTGTTTATCCATACTGTTTATATTAGTTACCTCTTACTTGTGACAACATACCACAGACTTAGCGGCTTACAGCAGCATAGATTTATTATTACACAGTTTCTGTGGGTCAGGAGTCGGGGCCTGGCTTAGCCGGGTCCTCCCAAGACTGAAGTCCAGGCGTTGGCCAGAGCTGCAGTCTCATCTGGGGCTCTGCTGGGGTTGGGTCATTTCCACGCTCCCTCAGGTGGTTGGCACAATCCAGTTCCTTGAGGTTGGAGGACTGGGAGCTTCCATTTTTAGCTGGCTGTCAGGTGGAGACTGCCTTCGGCTTCTAGACGCTGCCTTGCAGGTCCTTGCCACATGGGGGTTCCCCAAAGGGCTGCTTGTTTCCCCAGAGACAGCATGGGGGAGGGGGAGAGAGCCTCCAGCAAGACAAGAGCCACAGTCTCCTGTGACGTGATCACACACAGCCCGTCACCTCTGCCGTGTTCCCTTGGCCAGAAGCAGCTCACGGGTCCCACCCCCGCTCAAGGGGAGGGGACCCCACAGAGTACGAGCACCAGAAGGTGGGGTCATGGGAGCCACCTGAAGCGTCTCATCTGGGGCCGTCGTACCGACAGAGGACCTCGTCTTATTTATTACTTTAGCCCCTGCTGGAAGGAGCACAGAGCTCTACGGAGGAGGCCTAAGTAAGTACTGGCCGAAGTGAAGCCCTTGGTTTTCCATCAGAGGACTTACAGTCGAGTCTACAGGAGGATAGGCACACAGTTTTGCCTTTGGTGAAAACTTCACAGTGTGCCTATAAATAGAACACTGGCGAGGAAACTGGGGCATCTCCCTTGCATCCATTCTGTGCTGCCGTTGCTGCACCTCCCCTGGCCCTGCCACTTCCCCCTGGGCCACTGCGACACCTCCCACGGTGGCCTTCCCTGCCTTTGGTCAGGCCCGGCCAGTTACCAGGGTATCCTCCTTCAAGGAAGATCTGACTGTGGCTTCCCCAGGGCCTCTGGAACAAACCCTGAGCTCCTTGGATAGCCAAGTCCTCTCGATCTTTCCCGTTCTTTCTTCTGCAGGCTGCCTCTCGACACCATTCCTCTTGTGTCCCAAGGTCCCACAACACCTTGGGTGCCCTCTGGTGCCCTCCAACACGCGAGGCAAAGCTTCCTCGTCAGTGGCGGCCTCCCTGGTGTCCTCGGGGGCAGCTCACCCTCTTCGCTTTACCATGCAGTGCCATGTAGACCCCCCTTCCAGGATTCCGTGCGTTGTGCAGTAATTTGACTTCTAAAAAATTTGCACCTTTGTACGCTCAGAACCTTGCACAGTATTTGTCAGCGTGTGCTCCATCAATTTTGATCGGATTAATGAAAAGGATGAATGAGTGAGTGATGGAAGAAAAGTAGTGCAGTGAAGCTGGGTAGAACTGAAAATCTTAAAAGCAAAATCTATTTGGCATTCGTTTCTGGGAGAGGCACGCTATATTGTATTAATTAACTCAGAAGCTTGCAAATCAGGGCAGTGCTAACGATCTCTTTTTCCAGTTACTGAAGAGAGGAGCTGGCAGAGTCCCTGCTTCATTCATCACTTGGAGCTTAGGTCTGGCTGTGCTTATTTTTCTGGTAAATAAGGAAAAGACATTACAGCATAGTTTGAGTTGGAGGGAGCGTCTTTGGAGTCCAAATTTGCCTTAATTTCTGTTTTGTGGATGTGTATGGATGTTACCCAGTTCAAGGTTGGGCCATGTTGCCTCCTCGTGTGGAACCCGTCCTAGCACCTAGACCAGGGCCGAACATCCACGTACTGAAAACCTGGGGGTTTCCTTGAGAAACAAGTTCATGTTGATCTTCACCCACTTCCTGAACGTTTACTGAGTATTCATTACATGAAGCGAGGCATCAAGGAGTCTGAATAAGGCTCGAGCCAAGGAATTGTGTCTCCATCCATTCTGATTGGATTAATGAAAAGGATGAACGAGTGAGTGATGGAAGAAAAGTAGCGCAGTGAAGCTGGGTGGAACTGAAAATCTCACACAGGTTGCTGAGATGGGTGTGGGAAGAGGTGCAGGTAGAGCCGGCAGGGCAGGTACATCAGTTCTGCGGGAGCCCAGCTGAGAGGAAGGGAAGTTCCCATCCCGCTTAAACGAACATGGAAGGACATGACATTTGGGAGGCCTCATGGCACGAGGTGAATGGATTTGGAGTCAGAAGACCTGGTTAAACACTCTGATTTATTTCTCAGCTGAGCTACCCTGGAGAAGTTACTGACCTCTTCTTACTGCAGTTTCTTAACATCTAAGACGGGAATATTCATATCTACCGAGATGTGTCTATGTGGTGATCAAATGATGTGACAGTACCTGAAGGGATTACATTCATTTAAATTACTGTGTTGGAGCTGGACCCTAGGGGTTGGGTGGGACCGTACATGAAGAAGCCAAGAATATGGCAGCCAGCAGGGCGGGCTGGGGGCCGCTCTGGGGGTGGGGCCGCTCTGGGCGGGGGGGCTGAGAATGCCCAGCCTGGTGGTGGCTGTTTGGTGGGGACCCAGGGTGGAGAGGGACTGAGGAGAGACATGCTAGGGGTGATCCTGAAAGGACTCCTGTTTTGCTGTATCATGTATTGCATTTTTGCTCAGCCAATTCATCAGCCTGATCAGGTTTCTTAGGCTGTGGATAAAATTAGCCTTGGTTTCCTAATAAACTCATTCCAAATGACAGCCCTCCTGCCACGTGCTCGCTGGCTGCAGGCTGGCACTGCCGGCATTGCTGGGCTGGCCTCCTTTTTGCCCTTGCCCACCCCACTGTGTGCTCTGGCTCCCCGCTCCTCCCCTGTGTCTTCCAACACAGCTGTGCCCCCCTGGGTCTCCTGGAGCCCCTTAAACTTCAGACAGCTTTGGTGTGACTGCACCTGGAAGGGGCTTGTCTGAATTAAGACTCTTGAGTGTAGTTAGCAGAATCGCTCTCAAGCCATTCCAAGCAAAGGCGGGAGTGCGCTGGGGGCAGACTTGGTGTCTCCTGGCATCCAGGGCAGGCACGCTGCGGAGCTGGGCTGCAGGTGGGACCCCGGGCTGGAAAGCTCTGAGACCAGCCTGCCGGGCTTTCGGCTCCAGTGGGCCCCATCCCTCGCTCTTGCTTTCTCGGTGGTCTCTTGTCCCTCCTTGGTCTTTCTCTCTTCACCGGCTCCTCTGCTTCTCTAAACCCATGGTTCCCCGCAGTAGACGTCTAACACGCCCACAGGTGAAACCAGCAGCCCTGACTGATGATTCCCTCAGCCCCGGCTCCGTAATTCCAGGAGGAGGCATCTTCTTGGCCCAGCTCCTCTCACGTGTCTTCCCCTGGTCCTGTCACCTGGGGCCAGTGGGGTGCAAGCCTGTTAGTGACAAGCATGACTACTGGTGGCCTTGCCCACAGACAGGAATACAGATTCCCAAGAAAGGGGCGATTGTGGGCCGAGCAGAGACCGCAGACAGTATTGATGAAGGTATTGGAGGTGATCGAGTCCTTGGCCTGCTGAGCTGGGGTCCCAGGACCCCTTCGGAGGCCGTAACAGTTGTAATGAAGGAAATTCATTCACCCAGCACTTACTAATCTCCTTCAGTGTCAGGTGCTGCGTGGATTCTGAGGGTAGGATGTGTGGGTTTCTTTGATCATTCTCCAGAAGCCTGGTAGAAATCTGGCTTTACCTGTACTGAAGCTTTTGTTTTGGCTCGACTCTGAGCTTCATGTCCGGTGCCCACTCCTGGCTACCCTGCTATTCTGTGGACAGTCTAGCCATCAGGGTCCCGCTCCTTGGGAGAGGGGAAGCACCTCAGTGCATCACACAGGACTTCACCCCCAGCAAATCTTGGTTCCTAATTTGTAAAATGGGATTAATAGTAACCATCTCGTGGAATTTTTGTGAGAAAATAGGTTTTTATGAATTTTGTAAGCACTGAAATTATTATGCAGATGTGATTTCAAATTACCAGTGATTTCAGATAAATAATGTAGCTGAGTCACAAGAGATGAATTACCTACCGGTGCACGGTTGGTCTTTGTAGATCTAAAGCTTGGGAGGAATCTATTTTTTACTTTGTAGACAATGTGCATTTGATGTTGTATCTCTTAGGACAAATATAGTGCTGAATCAGAATCTATTTTCCAAATTCCTTTTAAGAGAAAAGGTATCAAGCCTACCTTTGCTACTCGCTGAGTCCTGTTAAGCGGCATGTTGGAGGCTGTTTCACTTCCTGTAGGGTTATGCTTTTCACTGCTCGGCCCTAAATAAAGCTGCCACGGTGTTGCGGCTGTATGTGCCGAGCACTTCATGCGCCTCATCTCATCTGACCCTTACGCCAGCTTACAAGAACACGTTCTTTCTCGCCCCTACAGATGAGGAGACTGAGTCTAAGTGAGTAAAATGACCTGTGTAAGTTAAGTTAGTAAGACTCTCAGGCTCCAAAGACCCCCTTCTTCCCCACAGTGCCACACTGCCTCACAATGTAGAATGAGGGCACATTACAGCTTCCGGCAAGAAGACAACCCACCCCCTTCTCCTTATGTGGACTCTGGCAGCATCTGAGTGACGTGGGAGAGCCCAAGCCCCGCCTGCTCAGCCCCCCCCCCCCCCCCCGGCCTGTCCCACCTCCAGGGTACCCCAGGAGCCTTTGAGCACACTTGGAAGCCATGGCTCTCTTCCCCTCCCAGCCCACCAACTCACACATTTTATATCCTGGCAGACTGAGTCCGCATCAGCCAGCAGCCCTTCCCCTGAGAGCCAGCACGCTTGTCAGCTGCTGCCAGAAGGGTGCACCCCAGATCTGAGCACAGCCTGGGGTAACTTATCCTCACAGTCACAGCAGGCACTTATTGTCTTTAAAGAACAGTAGCGTTATGAATCAATTTTTAGTGCCTGAGAGAGAGCTGCGACTCTGTAATGGCTCCCCAAATTTGTAAATTACAGGCATCAGCGTCAGTAAAATAATGACAACGCCAAACCAGTGACTCATCGGCTCCCTCGGGTTCAGTACAATTCTACTCTCAAAGGAAGAAAAACGAGTGTTTAGTTGGCTGCTTAACTGGATTGTCCTGAAAGTTTTACAAGGAGAGAGAGAACATGTCATACGTATTTAGGTTAACCTGCCCCCAGGGGGGTGACGATCACTTTTAGGTGTGAATTTCCTGCCTCTGAAAGGTGGCCAGAGTTTCTTCCGACAGGTGCAGAGTGAACCCTCTCCGCTTTGCGTCGTGGCCGGCGTGGTCTCTCTAAAACGCAGACAGGGCTGTACTACCTCCCCCTGCTCTAAGCCCTTTCGTTATTCCTCACGGCCCTTGGAATAAAAGCCCGCCTCCTTCACCCGGCGGGCGTGCGTTCCGCCTCTGCCTCTGCCTCTTCACCCGCCCTTGACCACATCCACTGCACGGTGGGCCACCCCTAACTCATGGTGTCTTGTCACCGCTCGTGGCCTGGCGCTTCCTGCCGCTCTGCCTAGAACCACCTTGCCCCACCTCGTGCACCCCGGGGGCTCCTTCGGATTCCAGCTCAGGTTCTTCCTGCTCTGTGGTCTTTCCTTCCCCCCCAATAATATTCATAATCTCACATTTCATGAACACCCCGTTGGTGCCCGGGGCGGGAGTGGCTTGTAAACGTGTCCAGGCACTGCCTCACCCAGCCCCACTGCCCCCGTCCCTCCAAGGGTGTCCTCTGAAGGAGGCGGGGCTGAGGGGGCAGCGCGCCCTATGTCCCTGCAGCCCAGAAGCGTGGGACTGGTTTTTAAACCCACCTTTGAAAACTTGATGCTCTCCTCTCCAGGCTGCTTTTCTTTCTTTTTTTTTTAATTAAAAATTATTTTAAAATATTTTATTTATTTATTTATTTTATTGGGGGTATAGTTGCTTTACAGTGTTGTGTTAGTTTCTGCTGTACAGTGAAGTGAATCAGCTATATGTATACATATATCCCCTCCCTTGGACCTCCCTCCCTCCCTCCCTCCCCCCTCGCCCCCCCAATCCCACCCCTCTAGGTCACCACAGAGCACCGAGCTGAGCTCCCTGTGCTCTACGGCAGGTGCCCACTAACTGTTTTACACATGGTAGTGTATACATGTCAATCCCAATCTCCCAATTCATCCCCACCGCCAACCCCCGCCCCTGCCGTGTCCACACGTCCGTTTTCTAGACTCCTTTTCTAACATGATTAACTAGTCTCTTCTCAGTGCAGTCCCTGTACTTTTTTTTTAAATGGATCTTTATTGGAGTATAACTGCTTTTTAAGGCTACAATTAGTGCACCACCTGTTGGGATTTGTTACTTTCACATCTGTGCTCTTGGTTAGAGTGTAAGCTTCCGGCCGTCAGGAGCTAGCCTCTCGTTCTTCTCTTTCCCTCCACCCCTAGTGCGAGTCTAGCTCCCAGGAGGCGGTCAGAAGACTCGTGGCTGAACGTAACCGAGTGGATTGCATTCAGTGGATGGGTTTTGCATCTTTTTCTTCGAGTCCTATGTATATGTGGTCGCCTCACCTGGAAAACAGCCTTATTTCCGGATCATCAGCAATTCCCTCCCTTCTTCTTGCCTCTTGACTACTTTTGCTTCCCTCCTGTTCCAGAAGCTTTTTCTGTATCCACGAAGTCTTTGTGGGGGACACGGTTCTCCAGTCCCCTCCCGTGTGCTTTCCTGTCCCTGGGCCTCTTATTTGCTCTCCTAATCACGACACTTCACCGCTTTCTTCCTCTTTGCTCTTTAAGTCTTGAATGTAATGACCCAGTGTGTAAAAGCAATTATGAAACGATTGCATCGGTGACGGATGGTCCCATTATGATTGCAGCATGTGCTGGGATTGAAGATCTTACCATGAAGTGCCAAGAATGACTACATTAATGTCATCTTTTTGATCAAGCTTAACTCAGATTTTTGTCAATGAGAATAGTCAAATTAATGACACTATGATAACAGATTTCTACTTTAGGCTATGTGACCCTAAAGAACCATGTGTCTTTTGCAGTGTCAGCTGCTGGTGTTCAGAATATCTTCTTTTTTGGAAAGAGTTTTTTTAATCTTTTCATCATTTTCATCCTTATAAACCCAGTGCTGGGCACATTTCGGACACCCATGCTTGCTGGATGCATGACCCGAGGTAGCATTCAGTTTACTCCACACATGGTCGAGGAGAATGGCCTTCTGAAGCCAATGCTGGACCAGGTGACGGGATGTGAACAGGAACGAAATGCAGCCCTTGCTCCAAAGGAGGATGCATTCTATGGGGGATTCACACGACTTAGCAGCAGTACCATGAGGGTGCCATGGTGCTCGGGGGAGGGCCTGGGGAGGGATGTCGGAAGTGATGGTTACTGCCCGGAGACTTTCGGGCAACTCCTGTGGTCCATATGCCCAAATCAGCCAGTTTGCAAATGAACCAGAAATTCTGCAGATGAGTGGGCCTGACTTGAGGCTGTGGTGGAAAGCTTGGACTCCGGTGTGGGGTCTGGGTTTAAGCGCATTCAAAGGTAGAAATGAGTCAGGAGATGAAAATAGCCCCTACATTACCAATAAAGTCGGAAGTAGAGGTTTGGCTTGGTCCTACCAGCCACAGGCCTTGCGAAGCCACCCCGCCCTGAGTTGAACTTATCCCTGAGGCTGCCTCCAAGGACCCTGCCTCTTTGTGACGCCTTACGGCACGGAAAACAAATGTGTGCTTCCTACCGTCAGAACTCCCAGGGGAGCAGTGAGTGGGGGTCTGTACCGAACAGGCCAACCTTCCTCCTCCACTCGATGCCCACAGGACTCTCCCGGCGACGAGGGCCCCGCCGGCGTTCCTCTGGGGAGCCACCGCCACCATTTCTAGGGTGGGAGGACTTGTCTGAGGACCGTACACGTGTTGGGAAGTTACTTCAAGGCTGAGGATGGAGAAGTGACAGCTCTTCTCGGCTGCAGGCTCTCAGAGGAGGCAGTGAACACGCGTGTCGGGCCGGCTCATCTGCGGACTCCGGCCGCCTGGAGAATCCCCCGACATCCAGGCTCTGCTCAGCGGTCCTCTCTATGGGCACACCCCAAACCAGGACTGTTCCGACCCGTGCATCCCCAAAGGCCCACCTTCCATGCCGCTCACCCCTGGCGTTATCCTGATGTCCAGCCGGAAGTGCCCTCTGTCCCGTGCAGGCCGGGAGTGGCGTCAGCCTCCGCGCTGCCCGGGATGTTGCTGCTTGCCTCTCTGTTCCTAAGACCAAGCTCCTTCCGGGCAGGGCCACGTGCTCTGTGGCGTCACGTCTCCGTGGGTCATAGCTCGGTGTCAGGCCGTGGAGTTGCCTTTCCCGTCCTCCTCCCTGCTCCGCACGTGACGCTGGGCTTACTCCCCGTCCTGCAGTGGCCTTGTATATACGTATATAACATTTACTGGCTGCTCAGTAAATACCGCACGAATAAATGACTAGTAAATAATGAACAGGTGAGTGGACAATTACGTGGAAGAATGTGTCTTATTACATGTCGACACAAGAGGAACGTAAACACTGAGGATGTGTCTAAGCTACAGCAGAACGTGGTAGAGAAGAGGAGGCCTGAGGGTCAGACACCCCTGGGGGTGAGCTGTGGCTCGGCACCTGCCGCGGCGGGGCCTCGAGGCAGGATGTCTGTGCCTGTGAACGGGAGGACTGCGGGGGGGGGGGCAGCTGCACTCCTGCAGCTCTGACTGCGGTTCCACGTGTAAAGACGGGGGCAGCTCAGGGCCTGTTGAGAGGATTAAAGATGATGCGTGGAGGGTGTCTAGCTCAGAGCCAGGCGTGAGGCTGAGTGTGGCAGCTCTGCCAGCATCCAGAATTCTCCATTCCCTCGTGCCTGCGAGGCAAAACCAGCCAAAGCTTCCTGTGGCCACGTCAGTTTTATTATTACTTCTCTGTTTATAAAAATGGCCAACTTGAGGGAGGGGAGGATCACCCACAAATGTTCTTTCTAGAGAAAGCTGTGAATGTTTCATGAAACACCACCGAGTCCTCCGTGCCCTCCGCCCCTGCGGAAGGCACCTTATTAAAGTGTCCCCATGATGAAGTGTCCTGTGTGTGCGCGGGGAAGCGTGCTGCTTTTCAGCCACTTAAAGTCATAAATATTTTAAGGAGTTTTGTCTGCTCACTGTTTCTGTGTATCAGTCCATCAAATGGATCACTTTCAGGACAGAGCGCCTTGCCTTTGCTCTTATCAGGGCTTCACAGCTACTGTCATCAGTTTCCTTCTTTCT
This sequence comes from Balaenoptera borealis, assembly GCF_965194805.1. Lineage (NCBI taxonomy): Eukaryota > Metazoa > Chordata > Mammalia > Artiodactyla > Balaenopteridae > Balaenoptera > Balaenoptera borealis. The sequence continues at coordinate 3,501,791 of NC_138876.1, forward strand.
TCTGTTTTAGTGCAGTTTTGAAGTAAGTTTCCATGTTGTCCTCATCCATATGTTTGTGACCTTTAGGGAGTTCCTGTCCCGAGGGAACGTGAACGTGGCTGGTCAGGTGTGTCTCGGGGCCTGTGGCTGTGTTCCTCTCCGGCGCATCGGGTCTGTTCCGCTGCCGCTGAGGGCCTGTGTATCCTAGGTGCCGCCCTGGGGTGGGGAGGAGGGCAGGCTGTCCTCTAGGTTCCCCCGCTCCCCTCCTCCCCGAAATCCCTGAGGCAGCAGCTGGGCAGGAACAGGGCTGGGGCTTGGCCCTGGAGCCCAGCCTGGACTGAGGCGGGCCGGGGGAACGAAGAGCTGGGGTGGCCTTTTTGAAGGCGGTGGCCTCCGAGCTTGCTGACCCCTCTGGCGCTCAGTTCCCCACCCGTGCAAGGGACCGGGATGAGGTCCAGCAGGTCACCATGCTCACAGGTACCTGGTGCAGGGTAAGCCCAGACCAGGCCTGATTGTAAATGAAAAGGAAAGGGGCTTCCGATGGATGGATGTGTCCTCAGCGTCCCCACGTGAGGCAGGCAGCACCCTTGGGTAACTGGGGCGGGGGGTGGAATAAAGGGAGCCTCTGTGCTCGTGTGAGTGAGGGGCAGGGCACAGCAGGGCCTAGCAGCAGCGGGAGCCTTGAACGCTCCAGGCGGAGGGGCCAGGAGACGGAGCCACGGCGAAGAGCTGCCCCCTGTGAGGGCTCTGGGGTCTTCCTGCAGGACGGGACGGCAGGAGCCCGGCAGGCAGGGGTCTCTGGCCTCACTCCCTCCGCCCGCTCATCTCCTGCTGGTGCCTCCCATCCCTGAGCCCAGCTGGAAGCTTGGGGCGCGGGGCGGCCGCTGCTGTCGTGTGGGCCCACCGCGTGGAGCACGGCAGGGTGGGCAGCGGATCTGGAGGCTCCCCAGAGCGTTTCGGGCAAGAAGGGCTTCTGTGTAAGGACTTTCCCAAGGCTCTGATGTCAAGTCCACCCAACCCAGAGAGACCTTCCTCAGCACCTGTGAGACCCGGGGCAGACCGGCAGGGTGGACGTCTGGCTGTGTCTGTCTCCTGCTTCTGTGCCGTCGGGGGAGAGGTTAAGGGTTGGTTCCCGAGGAAGCACACTGTGGGGAGGTTGGAGAAGTTGCCCCGCGGCCCTCAGGATTTAGGATGTGGAGTCGGGGGCCCAGTGGGCCTCTCGGTGGCTTCTCACCGTGCCTGCCACCCTCTGTGCACACAGGCTGGAGTCCAGACGGAGTCCCACCACCTTTTCTTCTATAATCTGTAACCCTGTGAGGGAAGTCGCACCGCGACTAGGTGGCAGGTCTGGAGTTCACACCCGGATGTGTTGGCTCCGTTGTACCGCGGGGCCTGTTTTCTCATTAGCAGTTTTCTAGTGGCAGCGCATCTCGCTAGACCCTGACCCGGTCCCTGACCAGGTGATCGCCGTCCCCTATCTGGACGCGTGGTAGCTTGTATTGAATGAGCGCCAGCTGGTTATCACTAGAGTGACCACACGCCCCAGACTGTCCGAGACAGGCCCTGTCCACTCCCACTGTCCCCTCGCAGAGCTGGCCTGGAGCCCCTCGGGCTGTCCTCCGGGCTCCCCAGTGAGGGCCCTCAGCCTTGTGTCTGTGCGGCCCTCGGACAGTCAGCGACTTGGCTGACCTCGCCTGCCCTCTGCTGGTGACGTGTCCCTTTCAGCACATAATTTTTGTAAAATTTGAACACGTATCTCGAGGCATTTTTGGAATCACATTCGCTTCAGAACTGGAAAGGAAAAGTAAAGTATTTTGGGGAGTTATAAGTTACCTCTGTTTTGGTTTTTGGAAACTCCTTTTCTATGGTGCTTTCTTTCAGAAAGTATAAAGGCTTCTTGAAATAAGGAAAAGGAAAGAACCCTACCCTCTCGACAGTTGCTTTAAATGTGTTCTTAGCGGTAGGACGTTATGTCAAGTGAGAATCCCCGAACACAGAGCAGCTGAAGGTGGAGCTGCTGTGGAAGTAGAAGTCCGCGGAAATCTGGGGCTTCGTTAACTCCACACGTGTTTGTGGAGGGTCTGCCGCGAGCCGGGCGTCCTTCTAGGCCCTGGGGACACAGCAGAACAAAACAGACAAAAGCCACGGCCGGGAAGATGACGTCCTAAGGTGGGGAGAGGCTGAGAACTGCTGTTCCCCCAGACTTGTTCCCTGAGCCCGCCTTCCTTTGTGTGCACTTGGGAAGCTGAGGGGCGTGGTGGGGGGGGGCCGTGTGTTCTAGGTGGAGGGGGGGGTGCAAGCGGAAAACGCTGTCGAGTCGAACCCATACATGTGCTGAAGCCCCTTCTCTGGGCCGGGCGCTGTCTCTCTCTAGAGGCTCAAGACCAAAACAGCTCATGAAAACTGAGGGAGCACTGGCCATTGACCGTGAGAAGCCGTCAAGGGTGCAGGCAGAATCCCAGAGGGCTGTGCCCCCGAGAAACTCAGGGCTGGGAATGTGCAGTCTGGATTCGAATTCTGGTTTTGCCAATAACCAAGCATCTAATTTGATAATTGTATAGTTGGTTATTTCTCCTCTCCAGGGTATGCTTTCCCTGTTTGGAAATAGAGGGTTGGGCTGGGTAAACTCCTTACCCTCCCTTTTCCCGATTCATCCTTGTAGATTTGTGAATCAGTGATTCATCGTTAAGTTCAGAATTTACCCAGAGGATGTCTTATTTATACATACATACATACGTACGGGCACATATATGTTTCTTTTTCTTCCTGTTTTGAAAACCGAGTGCTTCACACTTGCCGTTCCTGGCCTAGACTGGGGGCGAGATGAAGAGCTCGGGCATGTCTTAGTCTTAACTTGTCTGCACAGATTCTGTACCCGCGCTGCCGCGAGGAGCCCGGTCAAAGTTATGCGTCACCCGCCCCCCGACGCACTCTCACGCCTCCTCCGGCCACGTGCTGTACAGTCCACACACTTAACCTGTCTGGCAGCACATCTCACCTGGCGGCCTCATCTCTTCTCCGGGCGACTGCGTGGCCTGGCCAGGATGAAATGATGATCCCATTTCTCTCCCCTGTGAACTCCAGCGAGCGCTTGCCTCCTACCTGCGGGGCCCTTCCTCTCCCCGCCCGCCCTTTGCCCTTGGTTCCCTCCTTAATTCTTGAGTGTCAGCCGAGTTGTCAGTTCCCTGAACTGAGCGCCCCTCCCACCATACCGTTGGTCTCCGATTCCGACCTCCTGGGTGCTCCCATAGAACCCGAGGTTCCCTTGTAATGAATGTGTAATCACCACCGGGTTACAGCAATCACCTTGAGGCTGGGGATGGCGCCGTTCTACCTGCTGTTGTGGTCTCAGCGGACAGCACTGTGTCTGCCCATCGTAGGAGCCGAGGAGCCGAGTGGAATATTCGAGTGAAGACGGGAACGGCTGCTGGAGGGGCCCTCCAGTCCCGCCTCTCTGTGTCTGGGGGTCCGTAGTCACTAAGGACTTGCGCAGACGGGAATTGCTGGAACACTTCGGAGGAGGTGGTTGAACTGACCCAGGGCTTGAAGCCTTGAGTAGAGGGGAGGAATGAATGCCTGGTGGTGGTGTCACTGCCTGTGTACGGCGGCCCTTACTCTAGTCCAGGCCAGGGGTGCCTTTGCATCTCTAAGAAAAGCCATGGACCATTTCCTCAAAAACAAAACAAAACTACACACGAGGAGAATCTCCCTTATGATGTCAGGAGGATCTTGGACCCCATGGAGTTCAGGATAACAACTGTTTTGGACAGAGGCACCTGTGAAACCGATCAGAACTTTTGCAAATGTTTATTAAGACTGGACTACGTGCCAGGCAGACGAGTTGCTGGGGATAGAAAGATAAGTAGCACTCAAGGAGGGAGAGGGGAAAGGGATCTATTTCTTGAGAGTCTCCTTGGAGGCTGGCAGGGTCCAAGCCCTTTATATAGATTATCTCATTTAATTCTTATACCAACCCTTAAGAAGTAGGCATGGCCCTCTTTTTTTTCGTAGGAGGAAATGGAGTCTCGGAGAGGTGAGATGACTTTTCCGAGGTCATCCAGCTAGTAAGGGGAAAATTGGAGGTCACGGTTTTCTCTTGCTCCAAAGCCTGGGCTCTTCGTTCCATCTCACAACTTCCCGAGGACGTAGCTCACCGTGATTCTCTGACTCTTTCCACTTACGGCTGCTTTGAGTAGCGATCCCAGCCCAGCTCGCCCTGCGACTCGAGTCCTGGCATCACTCACCTGTAGGCATCGCGGCGAGGCCTACCTTGGCCGCCTTTCTGCAGGACAGACATGGCGCGAACAGACATGGCAAGGACCCAGGAGCCCCTGTTCAGGTGTCTTGTCTGCTCTTCTAGGTCTGACGGTTGGGAAATTCTTCTGATCTTGTGTCAAATCAGTTTCCCAGACACCTGTCTCTATCAGCAGCTCTTCCAGCCTTCTCTGTGAATACTGCCTGGCCCCCAAATGCAAGCCTGGTGCTCATTTTGTGGGAGCCAGACCCTTGACTCCGCTGGCAGCTCGACCTTTGTCTGGGGGCCGAGAGGCTCTCGTGGAGGCGCCGCTGACCTTGCCTTTGTTCTGAGGGTGGAGCGGAGCCCCGTGTGATTCATCACCCAGAACTTTGTCACGTGTGTTTCTTTTTGATCTGAGCAGCAGACATTAAAAAAAATTCGTTACAAAATCTGCATTCCACTTGGTGACTGAACTCAGCTTGGACTTTTCATTGCTCTTTCCCTTCGTTCCTGCTTCCAAAGGGAGGGGAGGGACGTGCCCTTGTGCCGCACGTGTCTGATGTCACGGGGGGTGCCGCCTGCCGGCTCTCTGTCCATGGGGAGAGCCCCTCGAGGGGGCCTCTGCCTCAGATCACGTGCCGTCTGGCTCCTTCCTGGCGGGTTACGTGGCTGAGACGGACTGGAGGACAGAGGTGGCATGGGGGGAAGGCCCGGAGAGAGAGATGAGAGATGAGGAGGGACTGTCTCGGTGAAGCCTTGAAGGAGGATGGCGCACTGACCGGGTGGGTGGGGAGAGGTGGAGGGAGCAGGTTCCAGGAGGTGGACAGGCGTGGAGGGAGCGTGTGTGTACCCAGCTCTGTGTCTGTGCCGAGCCTGTATCTCTGTGAAGTGTAGCTGTAAGCTAGGGAAGCCGGATAGTTGCAAAGAAGGAAGAGCTTGTACCAAGAACAGGAGGGAATGGGCTGATCAGCGTGGGAATCACACCCAGGAACAGGGCAGGGAGGTGGAGTCAGTACAGTCAGCCGACGTCGCAGGGGAAGAGCTGACTGTTGAGAGTAAATGACCAATCTGCGCGACGATTTACCACGTTTGCAGCGCATTGATTACACGCCAGGCACTGTTTCAGCGCAGCCTTGAGATGGAGCCTCTGGGTGACCCTGCTAATTATGATGCGGTGCTAGCAAAGCAGAATAAGGAAACAGGAGCCGAAGTCTTCGACTTCGTGGTCTTGAGTTGGCAAAGGGGAGGCAGCGGGTAAGGGGTGCAGGGGAGGCAAGGCGGGACTGCGTCTGGATCCGTGTAAACCTGCGTGGGGCCTCGGGGCCTGGAGCCCTGACCAGGCCGCGTTGCCCGTCGTGTCGCACGGGTGCTGCGTGCATGTCGGGCATCAGAGGAACCGTGCACACGCCCAACCAGGCTGCGTCGGAGGCCGGGGAGTTGGAGCCCTGGGGTGTGGGTGTGCACAGGGTGCTGGCTTACTGGCTCGGGGCGGGT